>NW_027163463.1:0-2025 GCF_002600585.1 Cystoisospora suis
CACACTGCCTTAATTTACTCTAACTGACAAGGGCCAAAAAATTCTATTCCTGTAATTATTAGGGGCTGTTCCCCACAATGTCCTACGATCACTGGCTGAATAAGGTCAACTCGATTGACTCCCTCAATCGAGAAGGTCGATCTGCCACGATCGAAATAATTGAAGGAAATGAATCGAGTTAAATTAGCACATCGAGATATCGATCGATTAAGTCCGCACACCAGCATCGACTTGATGAATCACTCCAAGCGATTCGAGTTCTCTTCACGAAGTGCGTACCAAAAATTCAACTTTTTCTCAACTTGGACGTGCCTGGCGGGGACGTCTCCCCCCGCTCCGCCGTGCAGCTCGCCCGGTGGGGTTGGGGTTGCACGGGGAGGCGGAACGCTCCCTTCTCTACGTACGCTACGTTGGTGCACTTAAGACGTTCGCGCTTGCGCTTCCGCCTCAAGCTTCCATTAATTACTCTATTATAATACAATAACTAACTCTACTAAGCTATAGGGCTCGAGTCGCTAAGTCGTCAGCCCTTGGAAAGATACTAAGGTGCTGCTAAGTGAATACCCTTCTGTCTGGGCAACCGCCCGTCACTTGGTTCGATGACGCGTTATCTCCTCCGTCCTCCCACTGGCCTGGTCGGCGTCTCTGAAGTAGAGGCGGCCCGCACACACTTTGCACACACGCACACACACTATCGGTCCGCTCCGTCAAACCTACCTCGCCTTGTAGTCGGGTCCCGCCGCCTCGGCTTATTGCCGGAAGCACCTTGACGGTTCCTCCGCGCTCCTCAGTGCTGCTCGCTCGATCACGCGTACCGTCATCTCGGTCCCCTGGGTGGTCTTGTGGTGTGCCGTTGTGTGCAGCACCGGCGCTACCTGGGACTAACTCCGCCGGATCTCGCTGGTCGCCCTCGTTGGCCTGACTCGTCACGCTGGCTGGCCGCCACCCTGCCCCAACTTGGCTGGTAAGCTTTTGGCTTGCCCGCTTGTTTCTCGAACCACTTGTCCTTCGCTTATTTAGTTTACCCCTTAGTTTCAAATGGAGTTTAGCGCCTATCGCGATTTTCCCCGGCTCTCGTCGCTTTCGTTTTCCCCCCCGTTCGGCGTGTCTGTTTTTCTGCCGCAATGAAGTGTGAGCGCGACGCCCGATTAAAGGGACGTCGCGCTACGTCCTCCTTACTTCTCCTCTTCTTAGAAGATTTCACCTTTCTACGAGTGGAGTGTCGCTTCTTTCGTTATGCTTTAAGCAGAACGATCCCTCTCTTCTCCTTCTTTTTAGTGCTTGTTTGCGTAGCAACCTTGGATTGAATTTCGGCGCCCCGAGCGCCTGCGATCCATTCCCGGTTGAGGCGGGACTGGATCCTCCCCCGAGCCCTTCCCCAATGAAATTCCCCTGCTATTTTCCTGGAACGCCTTCGTCGAAGCTCAAGACATATCGACTTCTTACTTCTTGCCCTGTGCGTCTGCTCGTGTTGCGGTTGCCCGCGTTGCGGTTGGCGTGCGCGGTGTTCTTTCCACGCGCCCGTGCATCGTCGCCGCTCACTCCACCACTTTTCCTTTAGTATTTTCCACCTGATGGGGGGGTTTTTCTTTTAATCTTTTACCTTTCCAGCAAGTTAGTAGAATAGGTCTTTCGCCCTTTGCCTTGGAAGGCGTTTCGTGTCCGTTTTCCCCTTTGTTGCTCGTCGAGTTCCGTCCCTCGGAACTCGCGCCCGTTAGTTGGCTACTCCTTTCCCTCGTGTTTGCGTCCGAATCCTCCCTTTCTCTCACCCTTATGCTCTTAATTAGCGCTTTAACGTTGAACCCCTTGTTAGTTTACGCCCCCGTTTCGCGCTAGCTTTTCGGAAGACTCTCGCTGGTCTCTCCGGGCTGTGAGTTTCCTTTACTTCGTCTTGACCCGTAATGATTCTTGGTGTCCAGAGACTACGCGAAGGCGGCTTCGGCGTCCCGAAGGGGTGATGTCACGGCTGGGTGTGGGCTGATTGTCTCCCATAGTCCGTGGCGCTCGCGGTGGCCTTGGTCACTT
>NW_027163464.1:0-296 GCF_002600585.1 Cystoisospora suis
TTCTCTTTCTCCTTCTTCTTCTAATTTATCAGAAGAAGAGGAAGACGTTTTAGGGAGTAGTCGTCTATCACGAGGGGGCGGTGTAGATACACCTGGGCTCCTTTCTTCTTCTATAAGGTGGGGCTATCCTGCATGCGCTGTAAGACTCGTTCGTTCACTCGAAGCTTTCCAGAGAGAACAGCTTCGTCGTTACCCCTATCTTTCTCACGAGCTCTCTCAAGATCTTTTGTCTCCTCTCCAAGCTTTCCCTCAGGAGGAGAGAAAGGCGAAAGAAGAAGAAGAACGAGACAGAAGAA
>NW_027163465.1:0-2131 GCF_002600585.1 Cystoisospora suis
AATTAAAGATAGATAGATCAAAGATAGATAGATAGATCAAAGATAGATAGATAGATCAAAGATAGATAGATAGATCAAAGATAGATAGATAGATCAAAGATAGATAGATAGATTAAGGATAGATAGATAGATATAGTAGTGAATGAGGCGGGCACTTACATTCTCTAGCATTTGTTCAAAGAGGCCTCGAGATCTCTGCTTTAAGCGCGAATTCTGTAAGAAGAGAGAAGAGAAAGGAAGCGAGAGAAAAGAAGAAGAAATGGAAGTCGAGTAGAACCCCTGCAATACACTGACCATCCTATGCTTATCGATCAAGACGATACAGACGTAGAGAGTTTCAGTCGACTTCTATAGACAGGAGACTGGCACATCTCTACTCAGCAATCTATCTCTAATGGAACTCTCTATCTTCTATCTACCTCTCTATGTTAATAGATATATAGAGAGGCATATGTCTATGTAGAAGGCTGTCCCCCCATGAAAGACTAAGTACAGGAGTAGAATCCCCAGAGACATATTTGAACCTGCTGTGACTTCAGATACGCCAGGGAATGCCTAAGAGGTTCTCTCTGGCGCAACAACGACTGACACACTCATCTCTATACTAAAGAATAAGACGAAGAAGAAGAAGAAGAAGAGACAGCGTCGCGGGGTGTCTCCTTCTCTTCTGCCTTGTGATGAAAGAGAGAAAAGAGAGTGTTTCTTTTTTGACTCTTGAGAAGCATACGAGAAGAAGAAGAAGACTCTCACATCTCCGAGTAAGACACGAGAGAGAGAAAGCAGCAGACTTCAGGCTAGGAAGTAAGAAAGAAAGACCCCTTCGACATATCATTCTTAAACTACACAACTTAGTTATGTATAGAAGACAAGACAGGCAAGACATCTCAGAAGATGGAGAGAAAACGACTCGAAAGAGCGCCTGAGAAATCGCAAGTAGAAGATTCTCGAAGAAGAGAAACGCCTTCTCTCTCTCTGTGTGTACGTATGTTGTATCTGTCGGGTGTACATACACTCAATTCTTCAAGAGATGGATCATTAAGGCTATCGGCGAAGTCCTTCGGATCGACAATAGTCAAGATCTCGTCATCTGTTAAAAGCTGCCCCACACACACCAGAAGAAGAGAGAAGAGAGAGCTCATTCACACCTCATCTTTCTTCCTCCCTACTATGCATGCCTCCGCATGAACAACACTTCATTGAGGCACGTCGATTCCTCTGTCTATCTATCTATTTATCTACGTATGTATCTACCTGTTTACTGCTCGTCTCTCTACCAAGATCTCTCGGAGATATAGTCTTGCCTAACGCAGTCAAGGGAATGCAACGACGTTCTTCTTCCTCCAAATGGTAAGAGTGTCCCTCTGTCTGGGGTGTACATACAGACAACACACCCGTATATCACAACTTGGGGAATGTCTCGTCGCTTGAGAGAAGGAGCACATGAAAGAAAGACGCCTTCTTTCTTTCTCCTCTCATCCTTCTCCTGAATCCCCACCCTTTTCTTTCTTTCGTTCTCTTTCTTTCTCCTTAGCTCTATCTAGGATATCTTTCTTTCCTCTCTATCTTCTTACACTCCTCCTTCACACAGCCTCTTCACGCCCTTTCCCTTTTCTCTCCTTCTTCTTGTCTAATCTCTTCTTCTGAGTCTACCACCTATGACGTTGGCTCTCTTACATCTCTTCCTATATATATACATATATATATGTATATATGTACGTATATATGTATATATGTATATATATATGTATATATGTATGTATATATGTTTATATATAGAGTCTTCTTCTCGTGAGTCTGTCTATGTATGAGATGAACACGTTACGTTGTGTGTTACCTCTCTTAGCTCTTTATTTGTGAATGAAGC
The DNA here is from genome assembly GCF_002600585.1 of Cystoisospora suis. Lineage (NCBI taxonomy): Eukaryota > Apicomplexa > Conoidasida > Eucoccidiorida > Sarcocystidae > Cystoisospora > Cystoisospora suis. The sequence goes on from NW_027163465.1 coordinate 1,865, forward strand.
CTGGACCCATCCACGTCTTCCTAGAATTTCGACAGAACGAAAGTTTGCCTGGGATATCCAAGCTAAGGCAGGAGTGGAAATGTCTGTCTTGCCAAGCCTCTCACGGCTCTTCACAAGCATCCTAGCAACGTCCAATGCCACATTCCCGTTTCTACGAAAAAAGAAAGAAAAAGATTAAAGATAGATAGAGAGATACAGAGATAAGATCGACAGATTATAGATAGATAGATACATAGATTAAGGATAGATAGATAGATAGATTAAAGA
>NW_027163466.1:0-3556 GCF_002600585.1 Cystoisospora suis
TGCTGAAAAAGCAGAGATACTAGAATGAACAGAGAGGAGGGTTTATCTCTAACTAGCAGCATGGCGTTCATCTTTCTTTTATGTGTGTGCTAGCCATCTCTCTCTCTTCCGTGTCTGCTAGCTAGCGTGCTGTATCCTGACCCCCTCTTGCCTTCCTTTCTTCTTCAACTACAAATCTCATTCAGGACATGTCTAGATCTACTTCACTTGGGTGAAAAGATACACTGGGAGAGAGGGGAGAGAGAGAGAGCTGTGTTTCTACATGTAAAGCAGATGCTGTTCATTCGCCATCTACGACAACGTCTTCTTCTTCTTTCTCTCTCTCTCTCTTTCATTGCTCTCTCTGTTACTTCGCCAAGCTATCGACATGAGAGAAATCTCATATACTCCACCCTTATACGTGGAAAAATATTGCTAAGATGACAAGGATAGTAGAGATAAGACTAGTCGGACACGCTGGGTAGGATGAGATCTTCAGAAGTGATGTGCTAGTCTCTTGTCACGACTTGCTTTGAAGGACGGATCAAAAAGTCAAGGAAAAGAAGGAAAGCGATGCGTGAACTCGAAAGAAAGAGAGAGATGAATGAGTAGAAATGATAGCGTGACGATGGAGACAACAGAAATTGAGAGAGATAGAGAGGGAGGGGTGGGGTGGTAAGGAAGATCAACTTCTCAAGGAAAACCGCTCTAGTTGGAGACGTGCTCTTTTTCAGTAGACAGCGAGCTTTCTTTCTGAAAGACAGACCTTTCGCAGGACAGAGAGAATCGATGGATAGAGATTAGACTTATGTACACAGCATGCAAATGAGAATCTCAAGATATCCCCACTCTTCATGTGAGGTGTACATACACCACATGACACCCTCTACCCTCTACAGTGGATCTACAGATATCTACACTTGTATCTACACCGAGGATTCTCACTCATGTATGTCTGCACCCTTCTAACGAAGAGACCTTTCCTCCATTAAATGAAGATCCATGGTAAAGCACGATGAAAAGAAAGATGAGAAGATCTCGTGTTTCTTCTTTCTTACTTACTTTTAAGAGATTCAGCTGTACGTCTGGCAATGGTCCCCACACCATCGAGCTGGATCGATCCTTGAAGTAGAAGCGCTTGAAAGATCTGATGCGAGTCAAACAATTCTTTCGTTCTTTCTTCTCCCCTACCACCTCCTGCACCCCCTCCTATGAAGATAGGCGGCAGGCTACTTGATCGAAATAAGAGTCGCGCTATCGTCGATTCGTCTTGTCTTTTCTTTTCTTCTGAAGCTTCTTCTTCACCTTCTTTCTTCTCTTCTCCTTGATCTACCGCAGCGAGGAGAGACTCGTCGACGAGGTCTATGAGAAATCCCTCTCTCTCATCTTTACATGCATCGATGCTGTCTGCGAGATTCTCAAGGAGAACCACCTTCGGGACGTTCGCAAGACTAACTGTGAAAGAGAGAGAAGCTTTCTTCTTTCTTTCTTTATGAATGCGATTTCTTTCATAAAAGATATTCAAGGGTGTTAGAATCTTCTCAGGTGGATGAAAGTATGATGTGGCTCGAAGAGGCCAAGCTTCTCCGTATCTTCTCGAGATGTCTGAAGAAGTTAGGAGTGAATGGTTCTCTTCGATCTTTTCTTTCATAAAGACAGATGACAAGAAGGATGAGGAGGAATCGATCCCTGCTTTTTCTTCGTCTTCTTCTCCTTTTGAAGAGGAAGAAGAGGAGAGAGCAAGATTGCTTTGCTCTTTAACATGGAGATCGTCATAACTACTTCTTCTTCCTTGTAAACGAGAGATCTTTATGTAATCTTCTCCTGCTCTTCTTCTCTTTGAGAAGGGCCAGCTATCGGGTGTTCTCGGAGGAGCTGAACCTATACGATGGAGATGGAGACGTGCTTTGGACGTGAGGAAAGACGTGTCATAAACGATCTCGTTTCTCTTCTTATCATTTGACTGGGATAAAGAACGACGTACCACATCAGCAATCATAGCTTGAGCTGCAGATCCTAAAGGCGCAATTTCTTCTTTCTCCGCCCATACCGTTTCTACAGACATTTCATCTGGAAGGGAAAGATCATCTAAAGGCTCGTGAAGAACATCTTCTTGGAATTCCATGGAGCTAGCTGATCGGTCGCCTCGCTCGATGGCCTTCTGCAGCTCTAATGCTTCAGATTCTCTCCATTCAGCCGTCATGCGGGCCGCAGAGCCAGGGCTTCTTATCAAAGGGACAACTACTGTACGATCATCCGATGGAGGTGAAGGAGAACGAGGAGGAGGAGGAGGAGAGGGAGGCCGAGCGGCCTTCTGAGAGAGAATAGAAGAAGAAGAAGAAGGGAACAAAAGAGGAGAAAGAAGAAGAAGAAGGCAAAGGGACAAGAAGAAGAGAGAGAGAAGGAGAAGAGGAGAAAGAAAAAGAAGAAGAAGAAAGGGCATGCAGACAGACAAAGGCATATAGAGAGAGATTGGTGAATGAAGTTTAAGATAGTACATGGGAAAACTAGAGATAAGGTGGAATAGAGAAGACTTCCCTATTGAGCTGGCTAGGCGGAGACACTCAGAAGGTGAAAGAGAAGAAAAGGAAGGAGAAGACCAACCCGAGCCAAACAAGACAGGAGAAAGAGAAGTTCGGACGACTTCGCATGCATATCTGTAAGTTCAGTGCTGCTATACAGAGAGCTTTCTGAAATCTTTCTCATCTTCTTCTGTAGTTAGATTTTTTCGTATGACGGAATGTCCAGTACCACCTCAGGAAAGGCCTTACAATACTCTACGCTCTATGTGGATGGATGCCTGTCACTATACATGTATATATATATAGATATATAGATATATATAGGGGAGAGAGAGGGGGGGGGGAGAGAGAGAATATGTATGGGGGTGATACACATATACAGACATATATATATAGATAGATCTATGTATATACATACTATACATGTAGAGGCCTTCGACACTTTTTCTGACTAATTCTTTCGGTCTTTCATATATTGCCAGTTAAGACAGGAAACCTCTGAAGCTACACAACTCTCCTCCTTCTCATTTTTCTTTCATTCCATTCTCCCCTAAGAATCCTTCTATCATTTTCTCCCTTCCTTCCCTATACCTTCTCGAAGTCACACACACTCTTCCACCGGACAGCAAGAGCTGAAGTCATATATATACATCTATATATATATCTATATATCTAATCATATAGGCATGCATAAGGAGAGAGGGAGAGGAAGGAAGAGAGAGAGAAAGAAGAGATTTAGATATCTTCTTCTTTCTCACCTACATTCGGCACTTGTCTCCTATGTCTGGAAAGACGAGTCATGTAATGGTTGTGTATATCTATATCTATATGTATATGTCTAGCTAGCTAGCTAGCTATGTGTTTGTGGTCAGGTAGACACTTACCTTTTTGTCTCTGAAGCGTACAATGATGCGAGGAACGACCCGGACTTTTTCGGCGCTTTCCTTTCTGACGATCTGCTGGACGGTAATTCTTTTAAAGAGTTTCGTTATAAAGGTGGCATAGGACTCAGCATCGACGTTAGGAGTCCATAGATCAGCTAGCTCAAAGAAAGC
>NW_027163467.1:0-279 GCF_002600585.1 Cystoisospora suis
GTCGCAACGACTTGCAGTCACACTCGCAGAGTAGATACGTTACACGCAAGCGAGCTGACGTGTTCCTTCTTTACAGAAGAGAATAACTTGTTGCTCTCTTCCTCTGAGACGCTGCAAAGCCAGCACTCCGCACTGGACGAGACGCGTTCTCTTTGCCGCCTCCCCAGCGGTGTGGGCGCTCAACCCTACGGCAGTTGCTCCGCTGCCGCGGAGCGCCTCGCGCACCGCCGGGCTACCTCGTTACTTGTCGCTGCCGGTGCCTGGCACCGGCATAACATC
>NW_027163468.1:0-234 GCF_002600585.1 Cystoisospora suis
TGCAGATATTCGATCCCGATAAGGAAATAGTAATAAAGACGGACGCCTCGAAACACGCGATCGGGGCGGTGTTGGAGCAGGAAGGCCGTCCAATCGCCTTCGAATCTCGGAAGGCCAACGATAGAGAGAGACACATGCCGGCATACGAGAGCGAGCTAAGAGCAATCGTACACGCTCTTACGAAGTGGAGGCAATTTATTGGATCGAAGAAAGTAATAATTGAGACGGACCACG
>NW_027163469.1:0-274 GCF_002600585.1 Cystoisospora suis
TCCACACAACAAGTATTCCCCTTTCATGAGTCCCCACGTCATGTACGCGATCCTCAAACTTTGATTTAAAAAAAAAAATGGGTATGACGTCATGGCATACTCCATCCCAAGCCTCTCCGCCTTGACGGGTCCCATATAAGGCAAGTCAATTCTCTTCAGAACTCCCGGAAGGGATTCCATCCCTTCCGTCCCGGCATTTCTTCCGGTCGACTCTAGGACGCTAGTCAACCTCGACCCCTCCAGTGGGTTTTTGTCAGAGCGCTGTGCACTCTGA
>NW_027163470.1:0-979 GCF_002600585.1 Cystoisospora suis
GATAACTTGCTGCTTGGTGTCCCTAACTTGGCACGATCTGGTCGTTCTGGCATCGGAGCGTTCTCACAGCGATCGTCATTCTTAAAAATAGGGCATTATTTGATGACGATCAGGGCAGGATTGTAAAATCCTGACACACGATAGAAGCACAAGGCGGGAGCGCAGGCGCGAACGTCGGAAGTCCATTAGAGGATTGATCTTGGATCGGGAGACACCCCGTGTGATAATCCGGGCGCTCGGGAAGGCGGCTCTAGCGAGCTTTCCGCCCAAGGCAACACTGCACAGAGGTAGCTCTCGCAGCTACTGCCGCACCCACGTACACGAAGAAATCTTATTTATTTTACGAGGACTACCTAGCACAAACTATCCCTTTCCCTAACTATCACGTACGCTGACGAGTTAACTCTAACTCTCAGCGGCGCAGAGTTCGTTCTACCACCGGCTCACGCTACCGCCATCCGAGTGCGCTGCCTTAACTCTCCTGCTCCACAACAGGAGTGCAATTCCACACAACTTAGAGAGGCTCCTCCACTCTGTTTACTTCTATCAGTTTATAATTTAAGTTAGAACCAAATTAGGTTATTAACCCCCTTTAAAGTTCTCCTGCACGCTCAGGTGCACACAACACCACACCATTCCATCACCGCCCAGGACCTTCGGCCTCTCACAAACGTAAGAATAGTACCGACCGCACTCCGTTGAGCCACTAAGTTCTTCACGCATCCAACGTAAGAAAAATATCGACTGTTTGTTCCTTTGGGGGAACATTGCCCACGTTACTAACACGCTACCACCTCTTGAGGCGGGTGGCCCGCCGTAGCATCGCCCGCCTCGCTAGCCCCGTGTCCGGNNACTAGCGCTGGCTACTCTTGCCCTGACTGCGTCTAGCTAACTACTCTAAGTGTTAATATTCTAATATTGTGTGTAATGATTCTTGGTGTCCCGAGACTACGCGAAGTCGGCTTTGGCGTCCCGAAGG
>NW_027163470.1:1090-1384 GCF_002600585.1 Cystoisospora suis
CTAGCTCGGCGTTCTGGCAGTCCCGTTCGTGTGCTGCACCTCCGGTGAGGGTTCCTAGCCTTTTCGACCTTCTCTAACTCTGCAAGATGCCTCCCTGCCGTCAATCGTCTACTGGCGCTCCTTGGGGCTCTACGGGCCGGGCAGCAAACAGCTGATCTTCGCGTCTGCGGCCTCTCCGAGGGTCAGGCGTGTACCATTGCACGCCCCTGGGTCCGCTCTGCCTGTTCGAAGTCCTAATCCGTGCTAATCTGACCGTTTCCCGCACTTTCCGACCTCCCTGGCTCTGGGGGCGTG
>NW_027163471.1:0-3310 GCF_002600585.1 Cystoisospora suis
GGGTGGGGGGGGAGGAATGACAACATGAGGGGGAGCACTGTGCTTTCGATCTTCAGCACCTGGATGACTACTGTCGCCCGAGTGACTTGAATCATGAGGAAGATGAAGATGGCCAGAATGAAGAGGTGGATGACGAAGACGAGGTGTATAGCTATTTGTATGGTTGCTGTTGTTGTTATGATGATGATGATCGTATGATGAAAAGGATGAGACATAGGAATGACGTCGCTGTGGATGACCTGTTTCTATTCTTTCCTCTCCAGTTTCTTTGACTAGAGTACTGCTAGAGAAACGATGATCACGCGGACGACATAAAAGACGTCCTCCCCCCCCTCCTTCCTCAAGGCTACCACCACCTCTACCATACGTTAGGGGTGAGGGAGAGCTAAATCGATATCCATTGCCAGCACTACATACAGGGGGGACACAATTGTGAGATGAGGATGATGATCGACTACTTAGAGAAGAAGAAAAAGATGAATAAGCAGATGTAAAAGATTCTTCTCCGTCTTCTCCTCCTCCTCCACCTGTGACTCCACTGTCTCCTCTCTTACAAACAAGCCGACGATCAGCCTTCAAGCCCCTGTCTTCTTCATCTCTATGGTCATCGGGAAACATGAAAGGATTCTTCCTCTTTCGATCATCTTCGTCGTCCGCTTCAAAATCACCACCACGCGGGGAAGGGGGAGATGCTGTTTCTATCAATCCCCCCCGAGGGCTAGACGGTTGAGAATAGGTTATCAGTTGAGAGATTGGGGGCTCTCGTGTCATGTTGGGACTTCCTCCCGTCTGTACACCTGACTGAAGATCTGCTAGATAACTACGCCCCCTTGTTGAGGCAAGACAAGTTCCATCGACGCTCTTCCTTAGAGAGGAGGAAGACAAAGAAGAAGAAGAAGATTCCCTTGGCAGGCCCGATGACCGCTTCTGGGTAGAAAGGTTTGGCTCAAGACTTGCCTCTACGAAGGAAGAAGACCTAGATTCATGAAGTGACGGAGAAAGAGAAGAGGCGCAGCTGAGTGATTTCTCTGCACCTTCCCCGAGAGGATGATAGTTCATCTTGCTTGCTGTCTCCTCCTTCAGATTCTGTCGTCCTTCTTGGCAGCCTGTCTCCCCTGACAGTTGTGAGGAGACAAGGGGATAATCATGGTAACGATCTCTCTCTTCGCGAAAGCTAAACTTCTCTTTCTCTTTTTCTTTCCTCACAAGACCTTCTCCTCCCTGCTTATGAGAATGCTGGACATACGAAGAAGACGACGGGAAAATGGGTCTCCCCCTTCCTTCTTCTTCTTCTTCGTGTTGTTCCTCGCTTCTCTCACCTTTTCCTCTGCTGATTCGCGATGAGGATGAGGATACTAAGGACTTGCCTTCACCTCCTCTTCCTTCTCCTCGCTCTCCCTGTCTTTTCACATCTTCTCTCCTTGGAGGCGTCTTATTGATGCCTTCTTCTTCTTTCATTCTCTTCTGAATGAAAAGGGGGTCCTCCCCCTCATGACCCCTTTTTTCTTCACCTTGTCTTGTAGAGATCTCGACCGACGTCTTCTTCGTAAGACAAGACTCTTCCTTTAAAACAGCTCCTTCTCCTCTTCTTCTTCCTTCGCCTCTTCTTGTCTCTTCCGTGACCATTCCCCGACTGCTGCAATCTTCAAGGCTTTTCATCCTTCCCTGGTCTTTGTAGAAACATTCTCCGCTACTTGAATGGCGGACTCCTCTCTCGGTGTCTGGTAAGCTCGACATAGATGAACTTCTTCGTGTTTCACCTAGCTCTTTCGCACGAAGACTACCAGAAGCCGAAGAGAAAAGCGCATCCCCTTCTCCTGCTGCTATCACCCCCTGTCGTTCTCGTTGCGATACAACAACATGTGGTGGCGAAGAAGACTTACTCTTCATCCCTGCAAGTACAGACAAGTACGATGACAATGATGATGGTGTCTGCTTGTCTCGATCTCGATAGACACCGTCTTCTTCCTCCTGTCCTTCCTTCTCGTTCAATCCTCTAGCCGGTTGAGACGATGAAGAAGGAACCTGAGATTTCTTTGAAGATGTCTGAAGAGAAGGTAAAGTCAAAGGCGTTTTTGACGCAGAAGATGAGGAGGAGAATGCAAGGCCTTCTCCCCCTACAGCCACGCAATCGTCGTCGACTCGCTGGTGCTTATCTTCTTCTGCTGTCGCTGCTGCCATAGATAGTACGCATGAGACACCCGAATCTCTATCCTTCTCAACTCCTTTCTTCTCTCTCTGATGACCTCGCTGCTCATTCGAGAGATGATGAGGGCGAAGATCATCCGATTGCTCATCCCCTCTTGCTCCATTCTTATTCCTGTTCAAAGGCCATTCACTCCCACGGCTGCTACTACCACTATGACTACCTCCTGCTAAGAAGTTTCCTCTTGATCCTCCTCCCCCTGATCTTTCGGTATCTCCTCCGCGCCCTGACGTCATCTCTTCCGTCTCTGAAATCGCACTGAAAGATAAGCCAGAGGGCATTCCTTTTCCTTCTCTTCCTTCTTCTCTCCCTCCTCCAAAGCTGCACCGACGGGGTTGCGAAGATGTTTTCTGACAAGGTGAAGACTGAGCTGACGTACAACTACTGTGACTCTTTTGAAGCTGCTGCTGAGATGGCGAAGAAGAAGACTTCGTAACCGCCGTCTTCTTTGCATAACTGAGATCTGGAAAAGCCGCAGATGAACTTAGAGACGATCCTTGGACACCTACCCCTGAAAACCACTGATGCTGAGGACGTGTACTGAGCGAGGGCGAAGATGAAGAAGAAGAAGTCGTCATGTTGATCCCTCCTCCTGATGCTGAAGCTAATCCCCCTGGATTTACTCCTCCACCTTGAGGAGTCGTTCCTCCTCCTCCTCCCCTCTTCCCACCTCCTCCTTTTCCTATAGCCACAGAAGCCCAAGAACGGTCTGTGTGACAGCTGGTACTTGGCCCTGCTGGTGTGGTGGTCGGCTGAGTTGAAAGTAGTTTCATAGAGGAGCTAGGAGGGTGTGGGGCCATTCTCGTACTATTGTTAGAACTGGGGGGAGGAGAAGGGGTCGCCGTCGAGATTGCTGTTGTAGGGAGATCAGAGGAGATCCCGTCAGATGAAGAAATTGTTGATGTATTGCGACCTGATTGATCTTCTTCTTCTCCTTGTGGATGGGTGGAGTGACGATCATGGCCTATCCAGGCATCTTGTCCGAGTTGACGAGTCTTCTTCCCTCCTCTAGATTCTTCCTCTTCACTATACGTTTCCTGCGAGAAAGGCAGAGGGGGCGGTGACGCTGCCCTTCCGCCCCCTGCTCCTCCTCCTCCTCCTCTT
>NW_027163471.1:3451-3896 GCF_002600585.1 Cystoisospora suis
AAGAAGAAACGACCGTCGTAGAAGAAGGGAGGAATGTATTATGATGAGAATCTCCTTGTCCTTCTTCATCACGATTCTCGAGCACGTGATTCTTCAGGCTTTCGCCTCCTCTTCCTCCGCCCCGGGGTCCTCCCATAACACCTGTATGACCTGCATCTAATCCAAGAGAGACACCTGAATCTGACGAGGATTCTTCGATTCCTCCTTCTAGGAGATCACTCGAGTCGGTGGTCTTAACGGATGTCGGGTTGCCACTTGCTGATGTGTTGAAGTGATTAGAACTACTATGGTGGTGATATCGACCTGTGTAACTCCCTGTCATCTGGGCTGTCGAAGAGGAAGAAGAAAATGAGGTTACCGTACTACTCGTAAAAGATTCTACAGACAGAGAACTTCTCCTATCGATACTCGTACTTCTCAAACCTCCTCCTCCTGCTGCTGCTCC
>NW_027163472.1:0-1448 GCF_002600585.1 Cystoisospora suis
GTGTCTAGCATAAAACTAGATACCTGTGGCCGTGCCCAGAGTTTCATCCGGGGTATGGCGCTGAAGCGGAAGTTGACATTGTCGGTCACCTGGTTTTGTTTCTGTGCAGGGAGCAATCGTCGTTGCCTACTTCTTTTGTCTGTCCCTCTCCGAGCTCGTGCCATTGCTGGGAATGTGGCTTCCTGTCATATCAGTCCTTGGACACCGGGCACTCTCTGAGGCGCGAGATCAAAGGGGCGACAGGCGCCGTGACTGGTGATGCAGAAAGAGTACACTTCAGTGAAGTCACGCGCGTCGCCCCTCAGGTTTCCTTGGTCCCGGAGTGGCACCGGTAGGGACGCGCGTCCACAGTTGTGCGGGTATTACTCGATTTCTTTGCGGGAGAAGGCAGTAGCAGTCGGCTAGCTAGCCGGTGAAACACCAGCAAACAGCGTTCCAGCCATGGTCAGGATGTGTAACGAGGCACTGGAAAAGTAAAGAGAAGTCGCATTTCTCGATTGACTGCCTTTCGGATGTCGGTCGCTGCATGGTAGTACACGTGAGCAGCACCTGACGCCTCAGGCCGACCATACATCGCCCGAGTATTAGAACTCGTGGGGTCGTCATAAAACCAGTTATGGCTGCCGGTAGCTTCGTCTTGAGCGCTGAAGCGACCAGAGCAGGGTTCCTAGAGTTCCGGCACTTTTATCCCCGTCTCTGCCTCGTCGAAGGCTGCGGCAAAGTCCGAAGCTTACGCGCAGAAAGCTTCAGAGAATGGCCAGCTTGGAGTTTCTCTCGGAGAATGGAGCTGGCCCGTCTCACACCCAGACAAGGACGCAGACAGCGCCGCGCTAGGACTGCCGCGACCGAGAACGGTTCGGCGGCGGAGGTGACGTGCACGCGGTCCTGCATAGCAGAAAAGGTGTCTGTTTCCTCGGGAGTTAGCACCAGCTACTCGACCTTCGGGGTGCCGATTCGAGGGCAAGACGTCGGTGTCAGCGATTATCGTTATACCATTTCGCATGATGTGGTTTGCCGTGTCGTCACAGTGACGGTCTGTGCCTTCGCAGAAGTCGGCCAGTTACTTTGAATTCCTCGCAGTGACCCCGGCCAGGTGCTTTTCTTGCGCCGACTCATGCTCGGCTAGGCTGTATAGGAGATACAGGGACGATAGTATTTTCAACATGGTGGTAGTTCTTTCCTACTTTGTACCGGGGAAGATGAGCGAACTTCCGCTTTCTCGCAATTGAAAAATAGTAATATCACTGCACAGACTGGGAGACCTGCCTTTGGACCTGTCGACCAACGAGCAGCAGCGCTCTCCTCTCCACTTGCTTGAGTAACTTCCAGAGCACTCGTGCCAATGACATGCTGGTAACGACACGTGATGCACTGGCGAGATTTCCACACTCGCTGTTTTCGGAAGCTACACTCCCGAACACGTGTCAGCGGAACAAGCGCTTCAATGC
>NW_027163473.1:0-220 GCF_002600585.1 Cystoisospora suis
GCTTCGGACCAGGCCGGCGGCTATTATTCGGGCCGCGCTAGCTCTGAGGGGACCACTAGGGTTCCCGGTCGGCCGTGCAGGTTGCTCCGAGCATCGATCCCGGGCGCTCCGTGGGCTCTTTCGCCCAATTCTCGGACCAATGAGCGATTGAGTCATATTAGGCACCCCTAGGTGCCATAATGTACAAGTTTTCACACAAGGAAAGTTCTCTACTGCACAA
>NW_027163473.1:855-1037 GCF_002600585.1 Cystoisospora suis
TTTTTGCGTCTAGCGTACTTAAAAGATCCTTTCCTTTTCATTTGCTTTTATTAGGCTCCTAATTCCGGCCTTCCTGGGTCCTGGTGTCAGCGTGGGCCAGCGCGCTAGTCGTGCAACGCGCTGGGGGCCAAGGCTGGTTTTGCGATTTCTGTTAATATTGCCTTCCCGCCTTGATGCGGGGT
>NW_027163474.1:0-2419 GCF_002600585.1 Cystoisospora suis
AAAAAGGACAGGAACCGTTTACGCCTTTCGTAAACGGTTCCTGTCCTTTTTTCCTCTGAAGTGGCTGACAGCTTTCCCGTGAGGCTTGCCAGTGCGCGCCGACCTGTGACGTTTTACACCCGGGGGGCTGGTTCGCTCCATCTTGTGTGTCATAGTACGCACTACTGTGATTAGTTCTCGTAACTCCCCACCGTTAATCTTTGTGTGTGTAGCGCACGTACTTCGGGTGGTTACGCACTGGCCGGGGGAGTGCAAGTTGAGGTGTTTTTCTCCCTTTCATGATAAACCAGAAGACACACTCAAGAGATTCTAGTAGGTACGCAACGTTCTGCTGTTCGTTTTATCACTATCTCGGCTGTGTTTCTCTCTCAGAGTGTTTAACTTCCCTGACCTTATGTGGTATTCGACTCCTTCTTACAGCTGTTTTTCTTTCGCTTTTTTTCTGACTGCTGCTTTGTTTCAGTCTGCTACCGCGCCGAGTGCGCCTTCTTCTGGGGCCGCGCGCGCTCCTGGTATGCGCCCTGCCTCCACTTCATCGTTTTCTTCTCAAAACAGACCGCCCAGGCCGGAGACTCGACAGTCCAGTGCAGCAGGCACGCCAGCTGGCTTCTTCGAAGAGTTGAGGAGGCGCCTCAGCTCAAATGCTCGCTCCTAGCGAGCCGATCCTCCCCCCCCCTTCGTGTCGCCCTGTGTGAACTGTCTGCTTGGGAACTGCTTCGTGGTTTCACCACGCTGTCGTTCTAGGATAAGGGAGCACTTAGCTTGCGCGGCTTCAAATCCCAGCGTATAATAGTTCGTTTGTCGCCAAAAGCAGACTTCCGCGGTGACCCCGGGGTGTGTTTGTGAACGGATGGTGCTATGTTGTGTTTCTTCCTTCTTCCACGTGGACAGAGCGAAACTTGTACTTGTTTTCTTGGAACCTCACACGACGCAGACGCCGCTCCGCGACTGCATACCTGGCAGTTTTTCTGCTTCGACAAATTCATAGTTGGACTGTTAAGACCTGTTCTTTGTCTCGTTCCCACTCATTCTCTTCACTCGCAAGCGGGATCTTCTGTTTTGTTGTCACGAGAGGTCCCTCTAGCCAGTTTGTGTGCTAGTTGAGGGACACCGGGGTGGTGTCTGTTAACTCTCCGGGCAAGCTCTACTGACGCTTCTCGCTGTGCGCCATCGGTCTTTCGGACTTTATGGATGAGTGCTTGTAGCTCCCCTCCAGTACTTTCTTAGTCCAGCAAATGTAGACATTCCTAACAAGCGGTACCGAACAGTGGTAGCGTGGCTGGGCTTCAGTGCCTCTCGCTGGGGTCTGCGTCTTTCGGAATTTACTCAGATCGGGGGGACGGTTAGGGTGTTGGAGATCGGTCTCAGCGCAGGGCCTGACATCTCATTTTCTGATCCGCAGCGAGCTCTTTTTCTGTCTCCGATCATGCGTCTACAGTACCGCAAGGGTGGGGGGGTTTTCACTTTTTTTCCGCTGAAGCGGAACATTCAGCCTCACCACATATGCAGAGGGCGTAGCTAGGACGCGCGAGATGTGCGGTACAAAAGCAAAGACAATGCCTTTCAGGAGATGGAAAGCCAGATTCTCCACGCCCTCGTGCGTGGCAGGCCTGGCGATATCAAGGATGAAGTTGCGGCTTCGATGCCGCCTTCTCGTTAGCCACAGCGGTGCAAGAATGATGAGGAAAGAAGGCTTTGTCCGTAGTTCCCGTGAGGTACTCTTTCTGGAGAGGCGGACGCGAAGCTGGAAACACAACTCTTGCCTTGGTATTTCAAGTCAAGGAAGTCAGTGCAACTTCAGTCTTCGTGGTCTTTCTCTCTCTCGTCAAAAGGATGGACGACATGCAGGTCCCGAGCGACAGTGCACCTGGAGCTATATGGGAGGGACTTTCCACCTACTTCTTTACAAGGCGTCTGTAGTCTCCTCGTGGACGTTGTCGCGTGGTGCAGGTATTCACGAACCATGTGCTGGGCAGCTGGCAATCGCTGCTACCCGGGACCGCGAGGGTGTTTCGTTTGTTACACGTCAGTACCTGGATGGTATCTCCGGGTCTCCGTGTCCGTCCACACATTCGGCGTCATTTCCTCACTCCTTCTCAACAGTGTGTCAGAGTCCTCATCATTCACTGTCCTTCTTCTCAGTTGGAGCTGCTCCTTCCTTCTTCCACTATCCTTTGTCAGCTCCGCTCCCTTCTTGCCGTTCCTCAGTCTGCTTTTTTTCTGTCTCATCACCGTCCCCGTCTCATGTCAGATCACCAGTCTCGCCTGTTTCCCCCGGTTCTCTTCCCTCATCTCCTGCTTCTGTTCCGAGCTCCTCTCCCGCCTCTACTTTTTCGTCTCCATCCGGGGCCTCGCTTTCCTCTTCATCTACCTCACCCGCGGGCCCCAGCCCATCACTACCGCCTGCTTTGCCCTTCCG
>NW_027163475.1:0-220 GCF_002600585.1 Cystoisospora suis
TCTCTTTGTGTAGATAATGTATTCGAATGAGATTCGAGACTGGTCGGTAATTTTGGGCTTTACCCTCATGCACTCGAGCGGGAGTTTCGCTTTGAGATATCTTCTCAATCTCTCCTTCCTAGGCATAGCCAATGAACTGCTACAGATCTTCACTCTTCTTGGTAAGAAAACCGAAAACGAAACATACGAAAGAGATAAGTAAGAAAGAACGAAAGAAAGA
>NW_027163475.1:752-884 GCF_002600585.1 Cystoisospora suis
ATAGGATTTGCCTATGCACAAGCTCTCTCTGTCTTCACTCTCGTCCTTCTCTTCAGGTTAGAAAGAAAGAAAGAGGGTGATAGAAAGGCCTTATCAACCTATTCATACACATAAATCCTACTGCTTGCCGTG
>NW_027163476.1:0-208 GCF_002600585.1 Cystoisospora suis
GGGATTTTCTCCTTCGGTACTAGTCTTTCCCTTAGGGGCCTGAAGTCTCCTGAATCCAGAACATTCTTTTCGGCACCGGATTCCGATCGTCTTATTCTCCCCTCACACGTATAGTTCATCCTTCCATTCATCCTTCTTCCAACATTTATCTTTCCCTCACTCATCTCTTTCAAAGTAGCACACCACTCCGTTCTCTTTTTAAAGTTAG
>NW_027163477.1:0-212 GCF_002600585.1 Cystoisospora suis
CCTCCCTTTTCTCCCTCTGTCTATCCTGTCGCTGCCTAGTGCGACATATCGGGAGAGTCGCGTCTCTTATTCCGCCTCCCCGGAGAGCGGGCTTCTACCAACACTACGGACTACCGCCAACTAGTGTAGTGTGTCCCGCTTTACTGGGCTATCCCAGCACCGGGCTCCAGGGAGGACTAACCGCGCTACCCTAGCACCCGGCTCCCAAGGAG
>NW_027163478.1:0-383 GCF_002600585.1 Cystoisospora suis
AATGAACTCCAAGTAATCAGCTCGCGCGCGATGGCGTGGTTGGAAGCTCGGCAGATGCTCCAGTCCTGATTCTTGCTACAAGCTCCGAACGGACCCCACCGGAAGAGAAAATGTCCGGGCGCGGAGTTCATCCCAGGCATTCGGTCGGGGCCTTGCTTCAATGGACACCCACCACAACACTTTAGACCCACAGTGCAGCCTTGATCTGCGGACCCATGCCTCTTGCAGCCGAGTACTGCATCTGGTACTCCGTCACCATGCCCTCGGACCACAATCGTCCTACACAAAACAGCATCATCCTCCACCCCCCATAGTCGACAGCTGCCTGAGCCCCTACCCCATCAACTCCACACTCCGGAGACGCTTGCAAACGCCTTCGATGC
>NW_027163478.1:758-1186 GCF_002600585.1 Cystoisospora suis
ATCACGTACATCGCCCGAGGGGTCGCCATTTTGTATGAGTTGAGGCCTCAGCGAACTTCGACACGAGTACGAGGTCAGACCCACCCACGGCATTCCTCCACTTCTTCTGGAAGGGTAGCGATCAGCCAAATGCAGGGACAGCCCGCAGGTGGACTGTTCGGGCCTCTTCCTAGAGGCTGACGCAGCTGCTTCCTCAAGAACTTCCTCATGAATTCCCGGCCCGCCACGCGAGCATGGTCTAGTGGTCATGACGCTCGCGTTACGCGCGAGAGATCCCGGGTTCGGTCGCATTCGCATCAGCCATTGGTTGGTATCACCCCACTCACGCCTGCCGACCAAGAGAAACTCTCCCTCCACGGCACTGGCACCCCCTCCCACCACCTGCGCACAACCGCTAATGCGCTCTGCAACAGGCAGCCAAGTAGAAA
>NW_027163479.1:0-277 GCF_002600585.1 Cystoisospora suis
AGACCAGCCATTAGCCAAACCCAAGACCCAATATACGGGCAGCTAAGCTGACCCACGGACCGGGAGGGGGAAACTACGGTCCGTGGATTCCAGATAGGCAGTGTTAGGGCTCCTAGGGGAGCCTAATCAGCAGAGAAAGCAGCCAACACAGCTAGTATAACCTTAGAAGACCTGGAAAGGCCAAAATAGGCCAAGGAAATTCACGCGGGAAAACCTCCCGCCTTAGAAGCTGCATGCGCCGGCCGCCGCAAGACAACGGGCGCCGGACGCAGAAAAG
>NW_027163480.1:0-416 GCF_002600585.1 Cystoisospora suis
CGTGGGAGGCAGAACAGGCAGCGGTCGATCGAAATCGAACTGGGGAACGTACGCCCGGACTTCTCGCAGCAAGCCGCCTGCAACTCCAACAACCACGGAGAGTCGGAGAAAACGATAGGGACCCGCCTCAACAAACGGAAGCCATCAGCAGGCCTAGAGTGGAGAGAACTTACGAGGCAGCGGACGATCAACGCGTGGACACAAGTCGCCTTGGACCACTCGTTGGTACCTGAACACACCGCGCAACACAGGACAGAGATCACTCAAGCCTCAGGGCACCACGAGACCACAACCACGCGGCCCGGAGTAGCAGCCTACGCGACGAAGAAGCAAAACTCTTGCGGCTGGAGCGCATCCTCGCACGTTGGAAAGGCACACGCGCCTAACAAGAAAGGAATCGCCGCTACCGCCTCGGG
>NW_027163481.1:0-342 GCF_002600585.1 Cystoisospora suis
CCACGTTGGCCCGCTGTTGTCCGGTTCGCGCTTTCCCTCCGCGCGGTCCGCAGACTGGATGGCTCGATCCTTCGTCGCCGGTCGGTTGGAGAGCTCTGGATTGTAGCCTTTGTCTTTGTAGTGGGTGGTAGGCCTAGTAGAAGAGCCGAACCGGGGTAGTTCGCTCTCAATCTCGAGCTTCCTGCCATTGCCACGGTCGCGATACCGTGGTGGTCTTCTCTGCCGATACTCTGGGCTGGAGCTCTCCGTCTGTTCGGAGCGTCTAGCCGTGCGTTCCGCGTTTCTTCGGTGCCAGTCCTTTCCCGAGGATGTATTGGCACCCGGTTGGTACGACATTCGTAC
>NW_027163482.1:0-2469 GCF_002600585.1 Cystoisospora suis
CACGTTCAACAAGAACACAAAGACGTGCCACTTGAAGAATGGCGATAAATCTATGTACAAGTACTCCGGGGATATGACCGCCACTCGCGACTGTGAATGGCCTCAGTATTACGCTCAGTAGAACCTTTCGAGAGTCGGATCCGATATTCTGTGCAGTCTCGCAGGCTGTTCGCAAGGACGGTTGCGCAGTATCCTTTTATTGGGTGTGAAGCGTTCTCAGTAGGCGTCCGGGGTGCACAGGGATAAAATCGAGTGCCGAGTTCCTTTTAAGCACAATATTCCTCCCAGTGGTAGGAGTGTGGGTCAGCATTTTGTGTGTCTTGCGACTTGGCCTGTAGTCCGCGATTGAGGTTGGCAGCGGCCGTGAGGTCGCCCGTACTCGCGAACATTCGTTGAGTTCTCTCCCAGTAAATTGACGCAGCGGCATCGGCGAGCCAGGCAGTCTGGTTGTTGGCATTGATCTAAACGTCTTACGTACATTGGTATGTGTGTATACGTGTACCTTATACGTGTAAGCAGATAGGTGAGCCCCTTCTTGGATTCAGTCAGGAAAACTGTGGACATAAACTGAGGACTCAGTCCTATCAGGCATGTAGCGGTCGGCTCCGCATGGCGTGAGTTCCGGAGTACTCGGACGTCACAGGGATTGCCCTGTTGCATATTTGGTGGGTGGGCCGGGCTAGCCGCACGCTGCCGGCGTAGAGCCGCTGAGGCGGTGGCGGTCTGTTGGAGACGAGCATACAGTGGCGAGCGGACAGGACACTTCCACACTTTTCAGGAGGCCTAGTGCTTGGGGTGTGATGTAGGCGATGCGGGGTGGGGGATATTCCCACCATTGACCGTTCATAATGCTGTACGTGGACACCTCCAGCTTCCCGTTAGCTCGAACGGGTGCCGCAAGGGACAGAGCACAGTCGTCACGCGCCTGTAGAAACCCGCTGCCAACAGGATTAGCTAGTCGATGTTTTCCAACGCTGGCCCTTTCTCTGGCAGGCCCCCTTGTTGCTGGCTTCTGCGACCATTCATGAAAGTCTTTCCCATTCCGTGGTAACCTCCGAAGTTATTGGAGAGGACGGTGGATGCCAGAGAGGAGTAGCATGTGTGTCGACTCTGCACAGCAAGCGCTACCATAGGCGAATTCAAGAATGAAAACGACCCGCTTTTCTCTCCGCCGGCGCTGCATATGCGCTGCATTCGCCGTAGTTTGCGGATAGTTCTCTCAGCCTACTCGTTCGTCCTGAAGATAAGCGGACGGCCAGAGGAATCGCTACCTGTCTGCGAACAAAACGGCTTCAAACGGGCTCTCGCGCCATTAGCTGATCCCTGTCAGGAAGGCTGGCTACAAGATGAGCGCACAATGTATAGACCGCACAGCGAACTATCCCATCGAAATTGGTGGGTGCACAGGAGGAGACCGCGGGCCATGGTGGAGTGCGACGGTGCGTACCCCCTGCATTGATCTTGGAGGCTTAGTTCCCAGAAAGTGTTTCTCCTGGCGCCACATCAGGGCCGCCGCAAAACATCAGGCACCTCTTTTCTCGTACTAGTCCGTGAGAACGTTGTGCGATCATACATACACTCTCTCCCGCCAGAAGGCTTCTCTGGACTTCTTGCGACGCTTACATCATTTGCTGGTCTTCTTCCCGTCGGGACCCGAGCAAAGCCAGTTTGCCGTGGTACGCGAGCCGAACGGACTTCTGACATACCCCTCCCCGCCACCGAGACCCAGCTCTCGGCAGATCCTGAAAGCGGGGCTGTTCGTCCTGCCGGGACCGTTTTGGCCCGGAGAAGACGAGCAGGTTTCAGAGCATAGGAAACATGAGCCCGGGAAGCCAGACATAGTTCAATCCTTCCACGGCAATTTCGTGTGCGACTCCCAGTGTGGGCAGAAAAAGTGTCAATGACTAGGACGAGCCTTGCTTATGCGGTTCAGGAGGCGTTGGATCAATCCGCCCCTTTCGCGGATCTGCCACTAACAATCGAGCCGCTGGCCCCTTGGACTAAGGAGCACCCGATAATCAATGCAATGTGCGAGATTGGGTCCGACAACCGGCCTGGAGCCAGTATGGTTGCTGGAGGCACAAGATCAGGGAACTCCGTCAGGTGGCCTCGACTCTTCCTCGCGTTCGATCGTGAACGCGTGGCAGGAGAGCCAGAGCCCAGCTGCCCACCCCACACACCACACGTTCACGTATGCTGCCTGCTACTTCGTGGACAATGGAGGGAACAAATCAGATGCCTCGAGAGAAGGAAGTTTGCGCTAAGAAGCTGATCGATCTGGATAAACCGGCTAGCCAAGTCGCCGCTGCCTGGAGTACCTGGCGCTCACCGATAAATGGCAGCCAAACAGGTCTTCCCCGCGCGGCCAGCAGGACGGGGAACTACGGACGCTGGAGCACCCGATGACGCACAAGACCGTTGTTTCACATGTTTCTTTTTCCTATTGTCATTTCCCTTTTTCCATATGCC
>NW_027163482.1:3124-3260 GCF_002600585.1 Cystoisospora suis
CCGAGATAGGGGCGGCGATAACGATAGCGAACGACAGTCCTGGAGATGCGATGCAGGAGTGCCAGAGGTTGTGCCGGGTTAAGGAAGACTGCACTCACATCACCTACAACGGCAAGTCGAAGAGATGCTATCTCAA
>NW_027163483.1:0-120 GCF_002600585.1 Cystoisospora suis
TTCGGGTAGAGCCAGTCTGCATTTCTTGGGGTTTAGCTTTATCCTAGCCCTCCGGAACCTTTCAAATACCTTCTCCAGTCTGACGAGGTGCTCGTCCATGCCACGCGAAAAGACAACCAC
>NW_027163483.1:766-991 GCF_002600585.1 Cystoisospora suis
AGTAGACTTGATCGACGCTTCCTCCCTCGGCCCGAGCGATAATCGCTCCCTTCGTGATTCTGCAGGGTCTTGGAGACGGGTTGCATACCAGGAGCTTGCTGGGTTCCGTATCAGCGTAACCCTAGGGCGTAAGAAATCTTCGCGCCATGGCCCCTGGCCCATCGAACGGGGTGATCGTGACGGTCGGCTGGGCATGCCTGAGGGTTGCACGCTGATTAGTTTCTC
>NW_027163484.1:0-250 GCF_002600585.1 Cystoisospora suis
TAGTAGTGTAGTTCCCCCCGCCGTAGTAGACTTGATCGACGCTTCCTTTCTTGGCCCGAGCGATAATCGCTCTCTTCGTGATTCTGCAGGGTCTTGGAGACGGGTTGCATACCAGGAGCTTGCTGGGTTCCGTATCCGCGTAACCGTAGGGCGTAAGAAATCTTCGCGCCATGGCCCCCGGCCCATCGAACGGGGTGATAGTGACGGGTCGGCTGGGCAAGCCTGATGGTTGCACGCTGATTAGTTTCTC
>NW_027163485.1:0-233 GCF_002600585.1 Cystoisospora suis
TCTTCTCCTTTGCTGCGGCTACGGCGAGACGTTCTCCAAATAAAAAAAATAGGCCACTATTTTGTGGCGAACGTGGCAGGATCGCTAAATCCTGACACAGATACATGCAGATATTAGGAGTCAGTACAGATGCAGGTAATAGATGGGCATGCGTGTACGACCGTTGGGCCCTGGCTCGGAGCCCCGAAGGTGACTGCAGCCGGGATGACACGCTGGGTAGATGATTGGTGGGT
>NW_027163486.1:0-288 GCF_002600585.1 Cystoisospora suis
GGCCTTTTAAGGCTAAGTCTGGGTCTCTTTTCTTCTTTTAAAGAGTCTTAGGACTCTGATTATGCAAGTTAGGCTTCCCTAGAAGCCTTGATCGTGGAAAGGTGCTGCTTCTAAGTGCTTTCCGGCCCTCGGCTTCTCAAGCTGGGGCGCGGGCTGCGCGGCCGGCTCGTTCGCCGATCCGCTTGGCTTCTCGAGGTCGTAAAACTTAGTGCTTCCTTTTTATTTTTGCGCCTAGCGCGCTTAAAAGGTCTTTTCCTTTTCATTCGCTTTTATTAGGCTCCTCTAGGA
>NW_027163487.1:0-1158 GCF_002600585.1 Cystoisospora suis
TATGTATCCAAATGAATGAATAGAGAGAGGGAGCCTCTTGTAGAGTGGCTGTAGATACATGAATCCATAGATAGAAGAGGGCCTTTAGGAGAAGGTAGAGGAGAAAGAGATGCATGAAGATAGAAGAGAGCTCGATAGAGGAGAGAAGTTCTATAGATCTTGNNTCTTTCTTGCATCCTCTCAAGAGCAGCTATAGTTCATTTTGTCTTCCTTTTCTTACTGGGCTAAGATCTACTCGCTCTTCTTCTTTACTTTCCTTTTTCTCTCCTCTCAGCGCCATCATCGACAATGCCAAATATTAGAGAGATAGGGAGCCAGGCACAAAGACAGACATATCTCCATAGATAGATAGATAGATTTATATATAGATAGATACTTCCAAATATATATCCATATATGTATACATGATATGATATATCTGGGTGTGTATGTATATGTATATGTAGCAGTAGATGAGTGTAGTATGCATGTGCATGCGTATGTTGGAATTTTGTAGGCAGAGCGGACTGCAGATCATCATGAGATTACGGAAAAGGTAAGATGAGGTGGATGACAGAGAAACGAAACGATTCTGAAGAAGAAGAAGAAAAAGAAAGAAAGAAAGAAAGAAAGAAAGAAACTATTTGTCTCTTCTTTCTAAGGGGGGTCTAGTTAAACATTTTTGGCTATACCGCAGGGATCTCTGTAGAGAAAGTAGTCATGACAAAAAGACTTCATGGCGAGTCGTCAGAGATAGATAGAAGGCCTGCTGATTCGTATCGGTGTCTTACAGAGACATAACAAGCTATAGATACATTTAAGATAGAAAGGTCTCCTCAGTTTTCTTCTTCTTCCTCTTCTTTTCATATCTCGCAGGGGTGACTGACTAGCTAGCTAATGGCTAGCTGCCTAGCTAATTGTCCTCCTTGACGTGTCTTTTTAAAGAGTGTTAGAGACATTCTGCAGTTGTATTTATATATAATAGATATAGATATATATGTATATGCATTTACATATATATCTCCATGTATAGACACCTTGAGGTGTATGTGTGTATGTGATGTATGGCATTCTACTGCTGTCGTATGTCTCTTCTCTCTTTTGTTTGCCTTCTTTTTACATTCTCTTCTTCTTCTTTTTCGTCACACTCAGTCTCAAAAGAAGAAGAAGAGAAAGACT
>NW_027163488.1:0-336 GCF_002600585.1 Cystoisospora suis
TTATTTCGCGTGTCTGGCGCCGGGGAAACTGCTGCCTTCTCGGAAAGTTTTGGCCACCGGAACGTGATCCAAAGGGACGACGGGATTGCTCCTCTCTGCGATGTTGTGCGGTGATCGCAAACGCTTCACTGACGTCCATTGGTTCCTCGAACCCGTTCGTTACTCCGGCTTCTTTCGAACGAGGCAGAACTGGAGTTGCCAATTCATTCTGTTGATGGTAGCTACCCAATCTCTCTAGCATTTTAAATATGTCCTGAAGCGATGCATCCTCTACTGCGATGAGGGCATCCCTAGTACGTTTGTCGAGCCCATTAAAAAAAAGAACCGTTTTGTGTC
>NW_027163489.1:0-1086 GCF_002600585.1 Cystoisospora suis
TTCACGTTTCTTTACTGCGACCGGCCAGAGAACCACCACCGCATATCATCCCTCCGCCGCACACACAAGACTCCGTCAGACGCGACAGCGGGGCAGGACAAGCCATTCGTGCAATTTCAGACCATAGGGGAGAAGCGAAGGAAGGCACTTTGGATGCCATACAATAGTCTACGACAACCTGGTTTTCCCTAGTGCTTACTGGTATTACCCGGTGGCTTAGCAGTGGTGGCCAGGAATGTGCGGACTGTGCTATGTATATTTGACTTCCGGTGTTATTCTACTGTTGTATTTTTGTGGTGAGTGCGCTATGTAAACTGAGCTTCCTTGATGCGTTCTCGTTGGCGTGCTTGCTTACGAACGGGGGTTGAGTGCGCCTACGCGCGCCGGGCCGCCCGGCCGCACTCCGGCGGCCGCAGGGGACACGCGGCGGTTGGCAGGGCCAGGAGAAACTTTTTCCCCCGGGCTCTTTTCCTGATTATATGTATTATTTCCTCGTTTTTAATTTAGAACACAGTTAGAAAAACAAGAAAGAAAAAGGGAGAGGAAATAAAAAGATCGGAGCGGCGGCTGTAGACTGCCACCGGTGCGCGGCCTCCGGGGCAGCGGACCCCATGCGAACCGAACGGTTCAGTGAGTTGTCGCCCGGGAGAAAAGTAGTCTCGAGAACTCTTTGGGCTTTCTTTGCGACGAGCCGACGTCGAGGTGCCAAACCCCCCCGTCACGATGAACTCAGGAAGTTCACCATTTTGTGTTTTTTGCTGAAGCTTTCTTGCTTAGTAACTTAGCACAAAAGCCTGGTAGACGAACTCGGGTTAAAATACCGTCATTTGTTGAAAGTGATCCCAAGTACCCCGGTGGTGTCTTAGTATTTTAGTATTTTTCATCATATTAAGCTTAGACCTATTTGCAAAAACTCGATCTTCAAGTAGCCGGATTTTCTTGCGTCAGCAATTGATGACTCGAAATGTAGTTACTTCACGGATAGATTGGTAGCTCCTCGGGCTCATGACCCAAAGGTCAGCGGTTCGAATCCGCAAAAAGAATATATACCAACAAAAAGGACTAGGTGGGGCTGGGTTGCTCCTT
>NW_027163490.1:0-180 GCF_002600585.1 Cystoisospora suis
TTCACCATGTCCGGTGATGCTTCCTGGCTTCAATAGAGCCAAAACGTTAGGCTTCACTAGAAGCCATTCATTTATTAAGGGTTCCCGCACCTGGAACGCGTTTTTTGCACAAAAACACCGACTCTCTGATGCACACTGCACATTGCGGACCGCCTGGCCTAGCTCGACGGCTCCGGTCCG
>NW_027163490.1:630-791 GCF_002600585.1 Cystoisospora suis
GCTAAGTTAGCTATGTTAAGTGTTCTCGCTACTGATTAGGCTCCTCTAGGAGCCCGCGTAGTTTCCCCCTCCCGGTCCGTGGGTCAGCTTAGCTGTGCATCTGTGCGCTCTTGGCGTTTGGCCAATGTCTGGCCCTTCTCTTATTTATCCGTTTTCTTGAT
>NW_027163491.1:0-202 GCF_002600585.1 Cystoisospora suis
CGTCGATCTTCGTAGTTCATCCTCACAATCGCCAAGAGCAACCTAGGCATTCTTCAACACTCTCCTGCTTTCATCAACGTTTAGCTCGACACAATTTCTCTCCACCCCGTCCGAGTTCAGAACCTTCTCTTGGTCTCATGCATACCCTTTCTAGCCAGTCTTTGCTCCTCTTATCCCGAACGTTTGCACGCGGCGATCGATT
>NW_027163492.1:0-966 GCF_002600585.1 Cystoisospora suis
ATAGACAGGGATGAACAGCGAAAGGAAAAGAAAGAGGAAAAAGACACGATAAAGAAGAAGAAGAATGAACAGGAGAAGGAGGAGTAGCAGTGTATCTCTACTCCTACTACTTGATGTGTAACGACATCTTCTCTCATGAAGATGACAAGTATAGAGAAGCCATCCTTCTCTCGTCAACGTCTCTCTCTCTCTCTCTCTTCTTCTCTTCTTCTCTTTTCATTCCTATCGGTAAAAAGAGGAGTAGGAGGAGAAGTCTTTTTACTCTATGGAGATTAGGAGTGGAAATCTTCACATGACAAAGAAGTCCGAAAGCAGTAGTAGTAGTAGTGGTAGTGGTCTACATGTCTCTATAGGAGGAGAAGGAGGTTCTCCTCCTCCTCCTTCTTCTCCTGCTGCTGCTTGTGCTGCGTGGAAAGTTAGCGATGGAGCAGAGGACTGCAAGTCAAAAATGAAAGAAACAGAGACTACTCAAAGCTCTTACACAAAGCAAAAGCTAAAGGACGCAGGTGTCTGCTCAAAAGTACTTCTTTCCCTCTCTCTCTCTCTCTGTATATATATATCTATATATGTATACAGTCATACAGTATATACACAGAAAGAGAGATAACTCTGTATACATACTTCCTCCTATATATCTATCTATATATCTTTACATACGTAGAGATATGGATGAATGAGTAAACATTCTTCCTCTTCTTCTTCTTTTTCTTTGTCTCCTGGGTTATCCTTCTATTCCTTCTCTTTCTTTCTTTCTCTCTCTCTAGGTGGGTCGTGTCTGCGAGCAGTACTTTCTGCGTATGAGGAGGCATGTGTATGTAACGCCCAAGTCTTACCTTTCTTTCATAGGATTTTACAAAGCCGTCTACGCAGAAAAGTTTAAAGAAGTGAACAATCTCGAACACAGGTAACCTAAAAGAAAGAAAGAGAGAAAGAGGGGGTGGGAGAAGAAGAGGGGAGAGAGAGAAG
>NW_027163493.1:0-266 GCF_002600585.1 Cystoisospora suis
GGTTCCGACCGTCTTGCAGCCTCACGCCTACGATCTTGTACGGCTTGAATCTCCCTCGGCGAGGCATAGAGCCATCTCGCCGGTGACTTTGAGAACGGGACGAAGTCTTGTCGACCGTTCCAGTGCCCTTGCCGGATGTGTGGCGGCACATATCCTAGATGCCGGCGACCAGTCTGCGGCGCCTGTGCACGGCTGTCCCGCGGTCGCTCGTCCGTACGCTCCGGCCTGCACGAACGCACAATCGCATGTTCTGGCGCGGTGCGGTT
>NW_027163494.1:0-649 GCF_002600585.1 Cystoisospora suis
CGCCAGGCAACCTGCAGCGGCAAGGAATCCCTTACCGTGAACCTGCACGGTATTCCTTTCTGTCCGCACTCTTCGTTCCTGTCGATAATGCTGATTCGCTTCGGCGACGTCACCCATGTCAGTTGTCGCGTCCTCTTCACACCCGGTGTGAGCGCGCCGCCGCTCCCGACATGTGGAGATATCAACGTGATTAGCACGAAAGGGCCTCGCTTCGCGCGCGTTCGCATTCGCGGCCTGCGATAAAAAGCAACTCTACGTCCCTCTGGCATCCCGGCCACCCTCCACGTCGACTCGGCAACGGCTCGCCTGCAACCGAGACTGCTGCCACATGGGGTGTTTTTGTTGGCCCGTACGGCGGGCCCCATCTGACGCCTTTCTTGGAACTGCAGAACCGAGCGTGGTGCCGTCCCCTGTGGCACTTCGCGCATAGCCTCTTTCTTTGTGGATTCTCCTCTCTCCAAATATGGTGCCACTCACAATTCGCAAGACAATGGTCAGGACTATCACAAAAATAGCAGCGGACCTCTTTGCTCTCTCCTTGCGGGAACCTGCTATCAAGGGTAACACCTTGCGGCAAGTCCGCAGGCACATTGCTAACTGTCACCATCGATAGTTCCAACGGTCTTGTCTTGCCTTGTCCGTAGTGATT
>NW_027163494.1:862-1364 GCF_002600585.1 Cystoisospora suis
AGTGTACTCAGATATTTCAGGCAGCTGTTTGAATTCACGAGCCATTCGGACTCTAGCTGCCTCAAAATCAACAGCCAACTCTTTCAAGTATGTGGCCAACTCACGGGCACTCCGCGAACCTGGTACAATATATATATTATGCAATCTTTTATAATATGTAAGCGCACTGTACTTCATACCGGCATTCTTCAGCAACTTATCACGGGCAGCCTCGTACACCATACGCATCGGCACACCCGCGAAACGAATGGCGTGGATGACAGATGTCACATCCTGCTTCATCACAATGGAAGACTGGTTCACCAACATATCTGCCCATCTGTCACGCGAAACATGCCGCCAGAAAGAGGTCCCGGGTCACGGCACCACTTTTGTAGTGCATACATACATCCCGTCACCACACGCGATCGTTGGGAATCCGTTTTCGTGTACAGAACACCGAGTCTCATCACAGGAGAGCAACAAGAAAGAACAAGTTCTCTCGTTCTTCACAGTATCTCCG
>NW_027163495.1:0-293 GCF_002600585.1 Cystoisospora suis
TTTGTCTGTCTGTCTGTCTCTCCCGTGTCTCACCAGCGCGAGTTGGTCTGAAGGCGAAGAGAAACTCCTGCGTTTCATTTGGAAGAATCACCCCAGAGACAGGGTAACACGTAAACGTCGATGGAGGTCGACCTGCACTTGGGGCTTCGATATCCGCGTGCGACTTTGCGATACACTCCATAGAGAAATGTACAGCACATGTCGATGAAGGGTTCTTCACCCTTACAGTCTGAAAGGTACAGGCGGGAGAAGAGCCACTCCAGGACCCACTCCCTACTCCTCCTCCTCCTCCT
>NW_027163496.1:0-213 GCF_002600585.1 Cystoisospora suis
CTATACTCTCCCCGGTGGCTATCACCTCCGGCCGCTCCAACCAAGGCTCTCTGATTGGCTCCCAACCCTCCAATCTTAACTTTTGTCCATCTTTCCCCCAGCTCCTTACTTGTTCAAGTTCCTCTATGAGTTTCTGACCCTTCCTTAACCTTCTATCCTCACAGTCCGACCGAGTTTTCCGGTGGAGGGTCACCGGATGACCGCTGTCAGGCG
>NW_027163497.1:0-216 GCF_002600585.1 Cystoisospora suis
TTATTGAAGATATATGATCCTGACAAGGAGTTGACAATGAAGACTGATGCGTCGAAATATGCCATCGGGGCAGTCCTAGAACAAGAGGGACAACCAATTGCGTTTGAGTCAAAGAAGTTGGGAGTGCGGGAACAGTTTATACCTGCGTATGAATCGGAATTACTTGCTATTGTTTATGCTCTGATGAAGTGGTAACAATTAATAGGCACAAAGAAA
>NW_027163497.1:800-1015 GCF_002600585.1 Cystoisospora suis
ATCGCCATGGACTTGATTGTAGGCCTACCTAAAACTAAGGAGGGATGGAACGCGATTCTGACTGTAGTGTGTAGGTTGGCCAAGATGGCACATTTCATCCCCACTCGACAGTGTGCATCAACTGAGGATGTGGCAAAGTTGTTAATGAGAGAAGTGATCAGATTACATGGGGTGCCGAGCGCGATTGTCAGCGACAGGGATACTCGATTCACGAG
>NW_027163498.1:0-276 GCF_002600585.1 Cystoisospora suis
GGTCAGGAAGTACCTTCCTGACATCAACACCGACAACTCGAAATGCCAACTCCGTGTTCAAGATCATCTCTCTACAGCGGGAGTGTTGGAGTAGCGATTCGCAACCAAAACAAGCCGGTGTCGAAAGCTGAGGCACTCGCGAACGTTGGTATATAATGCCGCCAGTTGTTGACACTGAGCGCGCCGAGAAGAATCCCGGGTCACCGCACAACTTTGTCGTGCGCCCTGGCACGGAGTTGTAAGGCCGACGAATTCTTGCACCACCGTTCAAACACA
>NW_027163498.1:344-8211 GCF_002600585.1 Cystoisospora suis
ACCGGGCTATCCCAGCACCCGGCGTCCAAGGAGTCCTAACCGGAGTGCGCTCACTCTAACTCACAAACACGTTTCTCGCTGAGGAACTTATGTGCCTCGCGGGCACATCACATACAGCCGGCGGCACCTCTGTTTTTCAAGTGTCGCGAGTTGGCGCAGCAAGCGTTGCAAACGGGTGCCCTTCTTCCAGCAGCCAGACGGAGACTGTTTTTTTTTGCCTCCCACTCTCTGCGCAGACCCCTGCGCGTTGACACCCCTTCAAATGTGGCCACCGGACAGGACCTTCTTGGTCTGCAGCTGCCGATAGTCCCGCCTACGCCGATCTGAGCAGGGACGTACCCACTACTGTCCGCATGGCACCTTGGGTTCTGGTGTACTCTCTACCTTCCGATTCAGGACCACTGCTACTCGGGGTTGAGCTGCATGCGACCGGAGTGCCTCTGGGAGTTGTCTGTGGCGTCTTTTCTTCGGAAAGTCCTCTGCAAGGAGAGGGAGCTGAGGGGTGCCTGGTACTGGGGGAGTACTCGTTTTTTGATAGGCCAAGCAGCCCTTCTGATGCTTCTCTCCTTTGTCCTCTAATGGGTCCCGGTGCCCTACCTGGAGTGCCGCGTTTTCGTAATGCTCGATATTTTCTCTTCCCCACGTTCTTTTTGTAACTTCCTCAGTGGTTCGACGCACTCGTCTCTTGTGTCTTGTTGTGGTCCCTGCAGGACCTCATCCCCAGTACCGCTTCTTGAACTTGTCCCTTAGTTCCCGTGTTTTGCTTACTTATCTATTTTTTGCCGTCCGTGCAATACAACAGTCAAAAAGCTGTTTCCCTCCCTTTGTTGGAACATCTACCAGTCGAGTCGCCGCTGCCTTTGGTCAAAAACAATGCAGACCGGGCCTCGGCAATGCATCTGTAGTACAACTGTCGGCTCCCGCCGCATGGGCGCACGGCGAGTTCCAGTGCTGTGTGCCTCAGTAGTGGCGGCGGTCTTTGCCGCGTGCTCAGCTGGTAAAGTGTCCTCTGATTCAGGAGATGGCGGATTTTGGGTTTCGCCTATCGTCGGCGCCTCCGCGTCCAGCCCGAAATTGTCCGGAGAGAAGCTTGCGGAGTTGATGCAGATGGATATCAAGGATATCAAGGAACGCATGATGGCTCTCTTCGACATGATCGACGCCAATCATGACAGTCAAATCGACACGGAGGAAGCCCGCGAGTGGAGCACTAAGCTGAAGAACGCCATGCACCAACACCAAGTCCGAATGGAGTTCCAAGCCATAGACAAGAACAATGACGGGAAAGTGTCTTTGGCAGAGCTTGAGGCCACCTATGTTGATGGCCAGGATCAGAAGCAACTTGAGGAGCACAAGGTAAGGGCATACTCAAAGGCAGTCCATCGGTCCCGTCATTGAAGGCAGGTGGCTATATTACCACTCTCATGCATCAAATGGTGCAAGCGCATCGTTGGGGCAGTGATTCGCCTGGTACAATGATCCTTCCGGAGGCACACTAGCGAAGTCAGCCACAGCAGAGTAATTCCATCGCTTCAGGTGTGCGCGTGCGGGCACATTGGGGCGGGCGCACGTTGCAAAGTGTCTCCCTACTTGGTTTTGAGTGTTTTTGCGTAGAAGGAGGTCGAGCGACGATTCCGCACGGTCGACAAGGACAATGATGGGCTGCTTGACCTGAAGGAGATCACTATTCTCATGGACCCCGGAAAGGACGAGGAGCTGATGAAGATTGAGGTTGAAGAAATCTTCGCGGTGAGCACCTATTCTTTCTTTAGCACTGCCCTACCGTAGAGTCGAGGATACAGGGGTGATACTTGACCGGGAGCGCTGTGGCGGTCGCCGTGGCATCGGCCGCCAGTGTGAGTGACAACAGTTTATGTGTCCTCTTGCCCCTGAGCTGGATGCCTCACTTGCAGCTATCGACAACATGGCTGACCGGTCACAGTTTAACAAGAGGCCGAAGGCTGATGTTTTCTCTCGGTGTAGTCGACGCAGGATCGCTTGAGAAAGTGCTTGAGCGTCATTTGCAGTCGCGGAGGCACGTTGTGCCGAGCCGGGGTGTAGAGTGTCGGTCAGTCGATATTGCGCTTTACTAGTGAAGCAGGGCCGGGCGACGTGCCTGCCGTCCGCAGCTTCAGGTTCATGTTTCCCTTCGGTGTGCGGTCCACGGTGTCAGTTCTGTCAGCATCTGATTACAGTGGCAGTGTAAGGCTTTTCAGTCTCTTTTGTTCTCAGGCACAAGATAAGGACTCTGACCGAAAAATCACCTTGGCCGAGTTCATCGAGACTGAAGGCGGTAAGTGGAAGCGTCGGAGTGCTGTTAAGCCGACGTGTCGTGTTTGAAGCGGGTGTCGGGTGTCCCACCGTGATCGTTCGATCAGGGAACTGCAAGTATCGCAGGAGACCACACACAGGATATAAAAGGGCTCCACAGAATTCGGAAGTCCTCTTTCAACGGTGGTAGCGCGTGGATATGTCCTGAAGTGTCAGAGAACCTCGGGTGAGTGAACTCAGCGGCCGCGTCTTTAGCGCAAGTTTGAGAGAACACCGATTTGCATTCACTGGTTCGAACCGGATGTGTGTCACTATGTTTACTCGGCCTGTTTTCTTCGCAACTGTTGGTGCTGCAGGTACCGTTACCGATGCGGAGAAAGCCGAGTTGCAGAAGGAATTTAGCGGGTATGACTTGAACCACGACGATGTAATTGATGAGGAGGAACTGAAAAAGGTGAGCGAAGAAGGAGCCTCAATCATTCCCGCGTGGCCGCCGACACTTCTGATATATGTGCCGCCGGACAGGCTGACGAGTAGGGGTGCTGCTATCAGTCGGCAACACTGTCTTGCGCGGTGGCTGTACTCCGCCTTCACAGTTGCCGCTTATTGTGCCTATGAGGAAATGCGTTTGTGACAGGTCTCATTGTGGTGTGTGTGTGTGCGTGTACGCCTTTTTCTTTTGTAGATCATTGCGGACCCGCACGCTCACGAGATCCGAATGTTGCTCGAGGAGTTCACCAAGGACCTGAAGGACGGGAAGGTAAACAAAGACGAGTGGGAGAAGGACTTCGAGACTTTCGCCGTCTCCATGCTAACAGACAACGGTGAAGTTCTCCGCTTCCCAGAAGATTACAAGGGCATCGACTTTCCTTTCAAGACCATTGTACCCAAAGTTAGCGAGTTCGGAGGCGACGTCGATAAACACGAAGAACTTTAGAGAGCGGACGCTGACCGCGGACAGAGATTACTGTTTTTGCCGTCCGTAATTCGGAGAAAGTTTGGATATGGCAGAGGGTTTCTGTTCGCAGATCCCCCTGGTGCAGCTCACTATTCTGGGGGGAGTTGCAGTTTTCGGTGGATGTGGAGCGGCGTAGGGAAGTTGGATGACGTAGGTGCAGACCGCGAGGGGATGGAGAGGGAAGGGTGTCACCTTTTGTTCGCGTCCAGTCAGGTCTGACAAGAGGAGTGAATGTGTTACTCGTGATAAAGGCGATTCTCGGTGCATGTTAACGCGCCTCGTGAGCTTCCGCGTCCGTCTGCTTTTGTATGAGCGTCTCCGGTGTGCGAACAGTGGTGACTTCTCTGTTATGGAAGCTATGCATGTGTGTATTGTCCAGAGCGGCGTTGGTGAGAACTGGAGGCGGTGTGTATGCCGGGATGGGGAACGGCATCCGCTGGAGTGCGGCTTGGACACAGCGAGCTAATGCTGACCCGGTCTAAACACGAGGAGCACTGCCACTTCCGTCGGGGTGTCGCTTCCCTAGTGCGGATGTGGTTATGTCCACCCCACTATCATGAGGTGATCGGTATGCGACTCCTGTCCTCAAAAGGCCTTGCAGGAACGACGAAGGAAGTTTCGTGTGGAGGGGAGATCGCTGTTCGTCTGACTATACGCCCCTGAGAAACCTAGTGATAGTGAGGTCCGTCCACGGCGCTTTACAGGAATAATCCTCAACCAAAACCTCCACACGGGCCTTCAGTCTGAGACTGAGGCTGCTTGGTCGGTATCGCGGGTTTTACAGAACCTGGGTATCCCTGCCGCGTGTTTTTATCTCAACGTGGGTGTGCTTTGGAATACAGGTCACAAAACGTAGAAACGCCTCGTCAAGTGTCTGCATGGTAGTTGCTGGCAAAGGACACGAAACACATTCCCCGCCATGTGCGACACCGCCCAGAACTTTTGGCTCACCAGGACCCATGAGGACAGTAGCCTCGAAGACTACGAAGTTGCCACTCCATCGCCGTGGACTCCTAGGAATCACAGTATGCACGTGGGAGCCGAACAGACAGACGTGCCAGCTGCTGGGGGAGCATCACATCCACCGGAGTCTTCCCGGTCTTGGTACACTGCGCCCGAGTCTTCTGTCGGCGTGTCGGCCAGTCAAGCAAACTCTCGACCAGAGCTCAACCCATTGCTACACAACACGAATTTCGCATCCCCCCAGCATAATACAACCGCGACTCCACATATCGCATTGCTTTGAAACAGGGACCTCACGTACCATTCGTTTAAGGCATATGAATCACATTCGCCAGGGCGTGGCAGGCGGAGAGGGCCGGTTCTTAGATACCGGAAGCTGATGCAACGTTACGGAACCAACGCAACAGTGTAGTCTGAAAGCCCGATATTTGCATTGGCTACTGCCACAACGTCCGAGACAGACCTCTCCCCCATCGATTTCTGGTGTTCGACAATAGGGACTCGCCACACGCTTGGGCCATCCCTGTGCATGAACTCCCAGGCATGCAGTAGAAAACACTACGGCTCACACTCGCACCGCACCTTTGCCTCTCACACCAAAGCTCCTACGAACGCACAATCGCCGCCGGAACTCCGATAATTCACGAGAACCCCCTCTCTGGAAGTGAAGAGAATGCAACGCCTGTATTTTGATCGGAGCACAAACACGGACGAACACTGACTAAACGGCTGCAGCAAGGAAGTAACGAACCACGTCCTAAACTCAAGAGAGTTGGGGGCAGGTCCCCGGCTGGAAACTACACGCCGTTTACCGCATCCATTACCCAGTCGACTTCAGGGGAGAAGCTTCACACCTACTTTCGGACCAGTCAATCGCTGTCCGCTTCTAAACCAGTTCCTCGAAACCCGTGGTCAACTCAGCTTTGTCACAGTAGAACCCCCCGGCAAGCGCACCAGAAGTGTCTTTCTTTCCTCAATCAAGTTCCCTCTCAATCGCGACAGAATAAGAAAAAGCCATGAGCTACGCGTTGTCACACGACCAAATTACATCGGTTCTTCACCGTCTAGTACGCTCCCATTCTCGAACGTCTACCACTCTGGAGAGTAGGGTGGGTTCACTGAAAAGAGGCAAGAACCTGTAGCCGAAAGAAGAACCCAGAGCCAAAAAAAACCGTCGTACTCGAACTTGCAGAAGCAGATACGTCGTCACACACATGTCCTATAAAGCGCAAATGCAGAACCGTTCGCGAACAGACAGAGATCTGGTCGGCTGGAGCTCCCTGGAAGAGAAGCATGAGTCCCTGTCTCTCTTCTGCGGGAACGTGTGTTCCTTGGGCGGGCAGCCGCCACTTCATGCTCCACAACACTGCAGTTACCGCTCGCCCGATATTTCCTACACACGTTCCAGGAATACCTTTTCCTTCAACATCACCGCCAGAGACACCTGGTCAAATCCCTCAGCGAAAGCAGAGCTGCCGTGTACTGTTCAGTTCGGTGAGAAGTGCCTCCCTCTCTACACCACCCATCCACCTCCCCTTTCCACGCCATACTGGACAGTCAGGCTCCCTTGTAACTGTCCACGATAGCCAGCCGGCCCCCCCCCTTTCCGAGTGCTCCTTCGTCAACTGCACACGGTCGTGAGACCCTGCAGGAAAGAAGCTTCACTCAAGTGCGGCACCGGAAGTGAAGTCTTGCATAAACCCTGAAAGGAATCCGACTGTCGCTTGATATTAATGCTCTTTCGAGAACTCGCATGCGAGGATCTTATCAAAGCGTGAGCCCGGCTTCCTCAGGTAAGCATGCGCAAGCTAGCAGCCCCGAGAGGCGGAAGACGGCCGGGCAGCTAGCCGACGCAAACGTAGGGTCGACTCCAAAGCAGGCAATGGAGGGACAGATGATTACGGATCATTCCTTTCAGTTGGCTCATTTCAGCAAAAAAATTATAATTCTCCGACTTCTTCTCTTCTGTATGCTATACCTCCCATACCCCGACAGTAGCCTGTCAAAACACCACACCAGCTGCAGTGTTGCCAACAATCGATTCATGCACCATGTGGTACGAAAGAAAGACAGATTCGGCAGCTGTTCTCCTCTCTGTGAATGCAGTGACCAGCCTCCCGAACACCGCATGTGAGAA
Source organism: Cystoisospora suis (assembly GCF_002600585.1). Lineage (NCBI taxonomy): Eukaryota > Apicomplexa > Conoidasida > Eucoccidiorida > Sarcocystidae > Cystoisospora > Cystoisospora suis. Next base: position 6,674 of record NW_027163498.1, read on the forward strand.
TTGGCTGTGATAAGCCCCAGACCAATTTCCCCAGACTTTCTCTAGGTAGAAAAAAACGTGTCCGGCACAAGCAGTTTAGAGCTCATACTTGTCGTTTTCCACTGTCTCTTCTACAATCTTCAGAGCCAGGTACCTTCCACCCAGAGACCTGAGCGGGGAAAAGAAACCCGTCGCCGATCCTGTCTTACTCGGCTTCTCTACGAGACCCTGAAACTGCCGCTCAGGAAGGGGGCTACGGTCCTCCCCGCCGAGTACTTCGGACGTAAGCTCAGTTGAGAAAAGAACCGTCGAAAATCAAAACTGTCGAGAACGTTTGTCCGTGTTACGTGCTCGAGCATGCTTCTTGAGAGGCAGCCGGCACCCGCTCTCTGATAGCCCAGCTAGTGCGGACGATTCCACCGCCGCGTCCGCGGCCGCCCCGTCGCCCGCGCCTGCACGGCACAAGGAAGCAAGCACTCTGTTGCAAGCCGGACCCGAGCGGTGCACTCACACCGATCCCTCATCACGAGCCACAAGCAAGAGAATTACGTCTTCCTACTTCATATGCAAATGCAGTAACCCACGCCACAAAAGAGGCGCCGTGTGTACTCATAGAAGGGCCCTCGGTCAGAGCCGGGATTAAAGGCGTTCAAATTGTTATATTTGAAGCAAGTGTTGAAGGCATATATCCAGCTTCGTGTTCCTGCACCGTTCAGGCTCTACAGCAAGAGAGAATGCACACCTCTTGAACACGTGTGAAAAGTCCAGTAAAAAGAGAGGCGCGACTGACTCCATTCTTTACTTCGACAGAACCAGCTTCCAAACGCACCGTAGCCGAAAACAGCACAGCGCTGGTTGAAATCTGTCGCCCGGACTTTCTGCAAACGTGCAACAGGCAGCTTCAGTTCAGCTGCACGAGAACAGCGTACATCCACCAACTCAGCGAACCCGTAATTGTTTGCAAGAGTCACTCTCCCTAGCCTAATGCGTACACACTCTTTGATCAAGTGCTTATTCCCGAGGACGACGATGCTGACTACGCAGTTCAGGCAGTCTCCCCGTAGGTTTTCGAGACTGCCGTGGCGCGTCACCGTCTGTGAACTCGACAAAGAAAGAATGCAACATGGGACTGTGGTAGTAATCTTACCGACTCGCTGGCCGACGTCGCGGATCCGCTGCTTGCGAAGGAACAACAACCTGTTTTTCCGAAGCCGGCTGATACTCCGTTGTCCCCTTCACCACATAGGCCAGGGTCACGCCCCCGTCGTTCCCGGCTTGACTGCGGTCGCCCGCGTGGAGGTCGCTCTTCGAAACGCTTCCTGCGGGCAAAACGGGCATGCTTCATGAGGGCGATCCGCTTCTGAGGAAAACACTGCGTCACGGCTAAAACTACAGAACACACTAATGCTCTGATTGGTATAGCCACTCAAGCAGCTGATTCTACGGCATGGCGCAACTAAAGCGCAAACACGACACCCCGGCTGGGCCACGCGAAATCGTGTAATGTTCGACGCTGGAGAGACTGGCCAAGCACACAGCAAGCTCAGCTCACGTGAACG
>NW_027163499.1:0-1067 GCF_002600585.1 Cystoisospora suis
TGACACCCCTTCCCCCCCAACGAAAAAAGGCAGATGGTAGTCCCTTCTGGGGAGAATCTAAAGCGTCGTGATGCGAGATTATAATGAACTCATTTTTTGTTGTTGTGGTTGTCTTTCTTTTGTTTTTCTTTTCTTTTTATTCTTGTCACGCACCACATTCATTCATGTTTCGCCATGGATTCATGAAGGAACCTAACGGCACAGGTATCGTTGGGTCCCCCATGAGTCTGCCCCGGTCCAGTTACCCATTGGCTTGTGACGCTGATGCCCTATCTTGCGCTTCTTGTGACTGACGGAATTGCTTATATCGTGTCGCCATTTCCTGCGCGTGAAGTTCGACTTCAGGTAACCACGACTCCATATGATCGTACCACTGGACTAGATACTCTAACGTTCCCTGTTCTGGATCTCCCCGATGATCCAAAATTGCTCTAACCACTAGCTCTGCATCGTTTCCTCGCTGTATGGGATCGAGCTCGATTGGTGGGGGTTGGAGGTGAAGCGGAAAATCTGTTACGTGTTTAAGTAACGACACGTGGAACACGGGATGCATTCGCATCGTAGGTGGTAAGTCTCAGCGTGCGGCTGATTCTCCTATTATCGCTAATATTCGGAAAGGCCCTAAGTATCTATCCTTAAAGTCCGATGAAAACCCGTCCACACTAACATGCTGTGAATTTAACCACACTTGTTGGCCGACCTTAAACGCTACGTGTCTTCTCTTTCTATCTGTATATTTCTTCTGGTAACCCTGAGCCTAAAGAATGTTCTCACGACACTGTTTAAAGATGACTGCGTGTCTAAGGGGAAACGTATCTGATTGCACTGGTGTGTCTAGATTGAGTACACGCGCTATGGGAGGGGTAGGCCTATATCCGTATACTATTTCAAAAGGCGTCATTTGTGTGGGTGTGTGTCGTGTAGTGTTATAAGCAAACTCTGCCATAGGTAAATACTCTTCCCACCTATGTTCATCTCCACATAGCTGACAACGCCATCGATATATCTGCCCACAGCACGTGCGGAACTGATAAGGGCTGCAACAATCCTCCTGGTTTTTGACTAGA
>NW_027163499.1:1380-1610 GCF_002600585.1 Cystoisospora suis
GTACTACGCGGATACGCCTGCTTCAATATCTCTAGGTACTCGGTGAGAGAAGGGATACTGGGTGTTGCGGCTTCAGTGTCGTCTTTTGAATCTGAAAGTGTTTCTTCTTCTGGTTCCTGTTTCTGCGCTTGCGCCCGTGTGGCTGCCCGTGTTATCGCTCCTATCACGTACTCCTGTGTCAGAAGTTTGCAACCCTGCTTCGATCGCCACCGAATAGTGGCCTATTTTTA
>NW_027163499.1:1627-1747 GCF_002600585.1 Cystoisospora suis
AAGTTCAACAGGCGTAACGTCGCAGCAAGTAAATGAGGAAACCTCGCGGACCTGGGACAGTATCAATCAACTTTAGGGACAAAGAGCTCCCTAGCACGAAAAGAACGGAGCCGGAGAAGC
>NW_027163500.1:0-789 GCF_002600585.1 Cystoisospora suis
TTAGGTTATCTACTTCAGGGATGCCTAACCTCCAGCCCGACTTTGCTGTAACCCACACTAACCCATTTTGCATGTGAAATGTGCGTCCCTTCAGAGTTACTTCGGCTTCTTCTGCTCCCTCTTGCTGGAGTTGAAGTAACTGCTTATGTACTTCCGCAAAAACAGTACTACGCGGATACGCCTGCTTCAATATCTCTAGGTACTCGGTGAGAGAAGGGATACTGGGTGTTGCGGCTTCTGTGTGGTCTTCTGAATCTGAAAGTGTTTCTTCTTCTGGCTCCTGTTTCTGCGCTTGCGCCCGTGCGGCTGCCCGTGTTATCGCTCCTATCACGTAATCCTGCCTTCTAGATAGCCCATCTGCGACTACGTTGCCTGACCCCGGTTTGTATCTGATCTCCAAGTTAAACTCCGCTAACTTATCTAACCATTTACCTAGTTGACAGCTTACCTTCTGATTCAACAGGTGCTTTAGTGTGGAATGATCTGTTTCTACTATGACTTTTTTAGAATCTAACATCGTTCGCCACTTGTTCAACGCGTGCACTATGCCAAATAGTTCTAGTTCGTAGGTGGGGGCTAGGCTTTCCCGGTCGGAAAGTTTGCGAGACTCAGATGCTACCGGGTAACCCTCTTGCTCTAGAACTGCACCCACTGCGTCTCTGGAAGCATCGGTTTTAAGTACCACGGGTAAATCTAGGTCATAGATACGCATCAGTGTGAGGTTTACTAAGCTAGCTTTCAATGCACGTACTGCCTTTGTGTGTTTCTCGTACCATTTCATATCTGAAT
>NW_027163501.1:0-272 GCF_002600585.1 Cystoisospora suis
CTCGTGCTCAGCGCTGGCCAAACCCCCAAGGACAGACCGCATCGGCATAAGCATCACATCCTTGAGATTAGGAATCACTGCCTAGCACACCAACTGCCACGCCGACCGCCTCCCACTCCCACGCCTCTCCACCTATACAGTGGCACGCGGAGGTTCAAACCCCCAACACAAATGAGACATAGACCCACAAACACACGCAACTTCGGGTATGCAAGTAAGCGAGCTGACACGACACCTCCTACTCCTACTACTCCTGGGGCGAGGAGAATAAG
>NW_027163502.1:0-823 GCF_002600585.1 Cystoisospora suis
CGAGGCAGCAAACAAGCGCATGTGGATGCACTCTCGAGGGCACCGCTGCCCTTGTCTGTAGGCGAACGGTGGACTAGGAAGCCAGAGGAGACCGAGCGACTATTCCCAGACTACGCTTTCGCTTTTGCCACAAGAGAGGCTACTCCAGCGGACGCAAAATCGTTCCCCTTGAGAGATACGACGAGCGCGAAAGTGGTGCAGGAGCAGCGAGGCGACGAAGAATGCCGCGCGTTAGTAAGAGCTCTTCGTACAAATAGCGTAGGTGCAGCGCCACGGTGGTGGCAGGCTCTCCCTGGTTTTCTCCGGAGGCAGTATGTAGAATATGATGGTACTCTCTTCAAGCAGGGGGAAGACGGGGCACTCCGAGTATTCGTGCCGAGAGGACTGCGTAACAGCTTAGTCGCTGCTTATCATTGTGGACCGTTAGGGGCTCACCTGGGAGCAGACAGAGTGCACAGTCAACTGAGGCGTAGGTATGCTTGGCCGGCCATGAGAGAAGATGTGCGTAGGATTATAGAAGGGTGTCTCCCTTGCGCGCGCAGAAAGCCGTTGGATTGCAGGCATACTCTCCAGCCAAGTAGCTCAGTCAGTCTACCCAAGCCTAACCTGTTTCATACGTGGGCTATCGATGCTTATGGACCGTTGATGAAAACCTCGAGGGAAAATGCGTATGTGCTAGTGATGATAGATCATTTCTCTAAGTGGCCCGAAATAGTCCCCGTAACCAACCTCACTGCGGAAACCGTAGCTGCAGTACTTACTCATAGGCTGATATGCCAGTACGGGTGTCCCGCGGCCATTCTCACGGACAATGCGAAAGTGT
>NW_027163502.1:960-1354 GCF_002600585.1 Cystoisospora suis
GGATATGTACTGTGCAGCAGTTGCTCTTGCGTACCGTACAAGTCCCCATCCTGCAACAGGGGAATCGCCATATCGCGTTGTATACGGCATCGATCCAGTGCTTCCCATTGACAGGCAGTTGTTGGGGGAGACAGACAAACCACCAGGGTCGTTGGGGGATCGGCTACAGTACTTGAAGAAGATTAGAAATAAGGCATTTGATCAACTACATAAGCAGATAGACCATGAGAAAGTGGACACACAGTCGGCTCAGCTGCTGCCGGGGGATTTGGCATTAGTACAACTTACGGGCCCCGATAGAATCCGAGGCAGCATGAAATTGGCGGCTAGGTACAGCACGCCGCACCGGGTGATAGCGTCTCATGGCCACGGGTCATTTTATGATGTTCTAGAT
>NW_027163503.1:0-478 GCF_002600585.1 Cystoisospora suis
ATTGAAGATAGATAGATTCTATCTCTCTATCCATCTTTAATCTATCTCTCTATCCATCTTTAATCTATCTCTCTATCCATCTTTAATCTATCTCTCTATCTATCCCTATATATGTGGACAGTCATGAAGGAAGATGCCTGTCTGTAGGGACAGCAGCTGTAGGAGTAGTAGTAGGAGTAGTAGTAGTAGGAGTAGGAGTAGGAGTAGTAGTAGTAGAAGTAGGAGTAGGAGTAGGAGTAGTAGAAGTAGGAGTAGGAGTAGGAGTAGTAGGAGTAGGAGTAGTAGTAGTAGGAGTAGGAGTAGGAGTAGTGAAAGTAGGAGTAGGAGTAGTAGTAGTAGGAGTAGGAGTAGGAGTAGTAGAAGTAGGAGTAGGAGTAGTAGTAGGAGTAGGAGTAGTAGCAGTAGTAGTAGTAGCAGTAGTAGTAGTAGGAGTAGTAGTAGTAGGAGTAGTAGGAGGAGTAGTAGTAGCAGTAGTAGT
>NW_027163504.1:0-471 GCF_002600585.1 Cystoisospora suis
TGACTTGGATGTTACACATAGCTTTGGCAATGAAGGGGAATCAGATCCTGAGCTTTCATAGCCGCTAACGTTTGATATCTCGCTGCTACTGCCGTTCGCCGCTTCACTGCTGATACCACTGCCCGAACGCAGCGGGCTACAAAAGTTCGCCCGAGGGGAAGCCGTACTCGCTGAAAGGTTCGCGGAATTCAGAAAGCATAATTCCTCGCTACTAAGGCTAGGGGACGTAAAGAGGCATCTTTGCACACCTCCTTGATTTTCTCCCCCGGTCCACTTATAGTCCGGGAGGTGCTTCTGTGAATCGGACGGACAGCGGCTGTCGACGCCTCCAACCGCCACCTTCGATTCCTTGTTTTCCGTTTCGGCAGCGTTTAAGTTCCTGCTTGCGTCCCCTCTCCCAGTAAGACCGAGCTGAGCGCTAGATTCTCTTGTTCGGGGAGGCTCCGAGCAAGAGAATCTAGCGCTCAGCTC
>NW_027163505.1:0-572 GCF_002600585.1 Cystoisospora suis
CCCTAGAATCATTACAGAGATGTGTAGACGTCTCAATATACAGCAACGTTTATCCACTGCTTTCCACCCACAAGCAGACGGACAAACGGAGCTCATTAGCCAGACTATCAAACGGATGTTGCGTTGCCAATTATACAAAATTGAACATAGGTGGGAGGAATATCCACCCATGGCAGAGTTCGCCTATAATACCATACGTCACACTTCCACACAGATATCTCCGTTCAAAGTGGTTTATGGATATGCGCCTTCTCCTCCTATATCCCGTGTACTGAATCGTGATACAGATATCGTACAGTCCGAAACCGTGCCCCTTAGACATGCAGTCATTCTTAAGCAGTGTCGTGAGAATATGCGGAAAGCGCAGGTATACCAGAATAAGTACGCTGACAAGAAGAGAAGGCCAGGAGACTTTAAAGTAGGACAACAAGTGTGGCTCTTTTCCCAGCACCTTAGTGTAGACGGGTTCTCCTCAGAATTCAAAGATAGATACCTTGAGCCGCTCAGACTTCTAGTTATGATTTGTCAGGGCGGTTGCCCAGACATACACATAGTGTCAGGATTTTACAATC
>NW_027163506.1:0-295 GCF_002600585.1 Cystoisospora suis
AAGAAGAAGACGAAGAAAGGAGATGATCCACAGACATCTCCAGGCGAAGGCACGAGTCGTAGTAGTGCAGACGGCCGAGGAGAAAGCTCGTCGTCTTCTTCTGTTTCGTCAGATAAGAAGAAATCCAAGAAAACGAAAGGCAAATCTTCATCGTCTACTACAACGGGCGGTGATATCTCTCCTAGGGGCTCCCCTGTATCTACACCTCGGCGTGACATCTCGAGTCAGGATAGATACAAATCATCTATTCTTCTTCTTCGGTCTCTTCGCTCTCTTCTTCTTTCTTTGCTTTCTG
>NW_027163507.1:0-209 GCF_002600585.1 Cystoisospora suis
AGCCGAGTGAGCATTGCAGGCTTCTGCGGGAATATCAGATATCTGATCTGTTCCGGACGCCCACGAGCCCAAGTCCAGGGAAAGCCTACGTGCGTCCCAGTCTGCTCTGTGTGAGATCCGTGACAGAAGCTGTGTCAGCCGAGGAGCACGCAGAAAAGCCAGTGAACGGTGCGCACTTTCGATACAAAGGTAACTGTTTGGCAGCCCAA
>NW_027163508.1:0-202 GCF_002600585.1 Cystoisospora suis
ACTCGACCAAGCACACAACGCACCGTTGGTCACGCACACTCTGCCCACACTCCGGGCTTTCAACTGGGAATGTTCGCACTTGACGCAAAGTTAAGAATAATATCTACTCTCCTCTCCCCCGGTGTACTCCGGAGGTGTCTCTTTGGTTTCCAGGCTTCTCCGTTTCAACCCCTCCGATGTTGCCCTGATGTTTGTTTTCGTC
>NW_027163509.1:0-359 GCF_002600585.1 Cystoisospora suis
ATTCACACGTTCTGCCAAAAAAAAAAAATCTCTTCGAAGATGAATATCCCGTCCGAGTCGCCCGGCGGCGCCCCACGTCGGCCGCGGTGCCGCGGTCGATCCGGAGGCCGCCGAACCACTCTGGAAAAAAACTAATAATCTACACTACTTGAGGCCATGGGGATCGGACGGCTCCTTAAAGCCCAGCTGAGTTCTTCCTTCTCAATACGATAGCTACTAGATTACACTACAAGGCACGATGCACTAAGGTATGGGCCTTAGAAGAAAAATTAGGATACTTATACGTGAACCACCACTTGTCGGGGCATCAGCCCTGACATCCCCTCCCCGTTGGAAAATAAAGCCGGGGGCCTCAAAAG
>NW_027163510.1:0-179 GCF_002600585.1 Cystoisospora suis
AGATTCTACTGGAAGCCGAATTGGAGGGACTGGAGTGGACAGGAGCACACCTTTTTATCGTTGCGGAGATAAAGCAGGAAGCAATTCTAGGCGGAACCCAGGAAGCTACCGATGGTACCAGAGGAGGAACTACCGAACCTCACGTGGACCACGCCGAGGTCAGAGAGAAAGGGGACGAC
>NW_027163510.1:784-950 GCF_002600585.1 Cystoisospora suis
ACTAGAAAAGGGGTTCATAGTACGCTCACAATCACCAGTAGCAGCACCAGTGTTCTTTGTAGGGAAGTCCGACGGGAGCCTACGACTGGTTATCGATTATAGGGCACTAAATGGGATTACTATCAAAGATAGCTACCCCATCCCCAGGATTCAGGACCTAATTAAC
>NW_027163511.1:0-353 GCF_002600585.1 Cystoisospora suis
ATATATAAATATACATATATATACATATATATACATGTATATATATATATTCATATATAGCTACATGGAAAATTCCTTCTTTCGACGTGTCAAAGAAAGAAAGAAAGGAGAGAGAAAAGAAGAAGAGGAGGAATGGTTAGATTACTTTACCTAGTAGAGCAGCGATCTTGTCAAGAATTCCTTCTTTTTCATGGAGATCCACATTAGGAGGCATCTGCTGCGCAAAGCCTAAGGCCCCTGTACTCCGAGGAATTATCGTCAACTTCAATACTGGATCTACACAAATAGGCACACATATACACACATTCATATATATATATATATATATACATATGTTGTATATATATATATAT
>NW_027163512.1:0-223 GCF_002600585.1 Cystoisospora suis
AAAGAAAGAAAGAAAGACGAGATATAAAGACAGGGATCGAGTACACCCCCCTCTCTGAAAGTAGAGTCGAGCACCTTCTTATCCAAATGGAGACTGTACAGAATAGTCCGCCCTACGTCTGCTACTTTCACACACATTCTTACAACGGCGTATCTCCCACAGTCGCTACTACATGCAGAAAGATCTGCAGATACTTCTCATGCATGAAAAGAAAAAAGAAGGA
>NW_027163513.1:0-327 GCF_002600585.1 Cystoisospora suis
TCGCTAGCTAGCTAGCTAGCTCTGCCTGCATATCGGTGGGGGGAACGATCCTTGTTGGGAAGAGACACGGCTTTCAGAGAGTTCAACGATAGACGGGGATGAGAAGAGGAAGAAGGTGAAATGGTATTGATTCTTTCCCTCTACCCCTATGTATTTTCTATCTTCGACTCTTCGATGAAGTTGGTTTCTTTTCTTTTTTGTGCGTGCATGTTTTTTGTCTCCGCAGCGACCACGTCCTGTCCGGCCAAAGGTGAGTTTCTTTCTTCTCCTAGATATCTCTACACACATGTCTTTCTTCCACAGAACCTTCAGGAGAGGAATGACAGC
>NW_027163514.1:0-296 GCF_002600585.1 Cystoisospora suis
CTTCTTCCCCCATTTCAAAAGACTCTCAATCGTCCTCCCTTGCAGCTTCTTTCGATCCGAGCAGATCGGGTGTCTTCACGTCAACCCCTTCAATAGAATCAGAAGGACTGTCTGTGTTATCTTCTTACATTCTTCAACGACTTTCGCCATCTCGCAAGATAGATGATACACTTCATACTCAAAAGGAAAAGAAGGCTTCCTCTCTGCTATCAACTCACTCTCTTCCTAAAGACGATTTCTCTTCCCCTTCTTTTTTTCCTTCTTCAAATGCTGTTCCTCTCTCCTTTTCTTCTTCT
>NW_027163515.1:0-155 GCF_002600585.1 Cystoisospora suis
AATGCCTTTCAGTGAACTCTACTGATGCTTAGCAGCCTTTATATACAGTGATGATATCACTTTGGTTTTCCATTGAAAACAACTTTTACACGTTTGACACGTTGGAGAAACGAAAAGTGGTAGGGTCGAGTTCACACACCGGATGGTTCACATGC
>NW_027163515.1:401-1047 GCF_002600585.1 Cystoisospora suis
TTTACACGTTTGACATAATGGAGAAGCGAAAAGTGGTAGGATCTGGTTCACACACAGGATGGTTCACATGCCGAGCGGCGCGCGCACTGGACGGCCCACACGCCGGCCAGCGCCCACGCCGGACAACACACACGCCAGAAGGCCGTGTACGTGCCTGGCGGCGCAAGCGCCGGACGGCGCACGCATCGGACGGACCGTCCACCCGACTGACGGCGCGCACGCGCCGGACGGGTGTGGTCCCATCCTAGGCAATGGCTGGAGAACTCACTGCTCCTACCAATGCCTTACAGTGAACTCTACTCATGCTTAGCAGCCTTTATATACGGTGATGATATTATTTTGATTTCTTCACTGAAAACAACTCTTACACGTTCGACACGTATGTTGAAGAAACGAAAAGTGGTCCGAAACAGGCTTGAAATTTGATAAAATTGAAAATTTGCCACCGTTTTGTGTATAGCTCGACACGCTGAACACGACGGTGGTCTTGGTTTGCGCCGGGAACATCTGGTTCCCTTGAACACACATACTAACACACACACACATGAACTCCCAATTAATAGTATCTAACTATATTATAATTGAGTTTTCATGTGTGTGTGTCTGTTTGTGTGTTCAAGAGAACCAGGGCCTCCCGGCGCAAACC
>NW_027163516.1:0-386 GCF_002600585.1 Cystoisospora suis
CAGGACGCGAGCTTCCTGACACTAGCTGCCGAGTCAAGTCAAACGCGTGGTAGCCTGATGTGGCTCCTCCACACTACATAGGAATGCAGTGCTTTTTGCGGACAGGGCAGCGGGGAGCCCGTTAGTGAATTTCCTATGTTGGCCGTAGAAACGCGCCTCTGCCACGGCCAGCAACTGGATTGCGTGGCAGTCGCCCCTGAGATTTTCTCGTCCCCTTGCTGTTATTCGCCGCGCCCACCGAGAGTAAGAGCTGGTGTTCGCTGCTTGATGCAAAGCTGGCGCTGTGGAAGAGCTGGCTCTCTGGACCTGACTCTGCAGTATTCTGGGCAACGCTGGTGCTGGCTTTCTCTGCACATCTGCTGGCCACGATGTAATGATTCTAGGGT
>NW_027163517.1:0-286 GCF_002600585.1 Cystoisospora suis
GTCCGGAAGACGCAAGTGAACGCTCCCATTGTTGGAGCCATTTCGTTCGTCGTGGTGATACGAACACTACCCACGTTGCCACGGGAAACTGGAAGGACACGAACAGATTTCATTGCCCGCCCACCTCCAACGATTGCCTCGGGGCCTCCTTGCGTGTTGTCCAGTGGGGAAGCGCCACCAGCGGCTCCTTGTTGAAGCAAGCTGGAATCAGGAATGCCTCCAGGAATCGCAGAAGTCACGGCAGCGGAGCTCACGGCTGCAAGTCCGCTCGACGCCGGCGCAATAG
>NW_027163518.1:0-266 GCF_002600585.1 Cystoisospora suis
CAGCCTCCTCCCCCTTGAGCTATGGCATCCAAGGAGGCGGGACGAGACCACGACGAGGTCGCCGGCTTGGAGTACCGTGTGTCGGTGGTCGCAGTCGTAGTGTCTCTTATGAACCTCGTACGCTTTGGTAATATCGCGTCTTGCCGCTGCTAGCCGTGCAACTGGCGCGTGCAGCGTCTTGCTGGGGTTTCAGTCCGTACTCTGCAGCAACCCCGGTAAGTCGTCAGCCGGCTCGGTGCATAGAAGGGTGTAATGATTCTTGGTGT
>NW_027163519.1:0-226 GCF_002600585.1 Cystoisospora suis
CTAAGCCAAGCGCAGCAGCGAACGAGCCGGCCGCGCAACCCGCGCCCCAGCTTGAGAGATCAGAGACCGGAAAATGTTTGAAAGCAGCACCTTTCCAGGATTAAGGCTTCTAGGGAAGCCTAACTCGCATAATCAAAGTCGTAGACCTCGTTAAAAGAGGGAAAGATCCCCAGATCTAGCCCTGGAGGGGCAATGGGAGAGTAATGGGGAATCGCACCTCCCCGGG
>NW_027163520.1:0-222 GCF_002600585.1 Cystoisospora suis
CTCGGCGATGAAGTGGGGAAGAACCCTTAGAGGAGTAAAGAGGCCCGAGGACACCGGGGATTAGGGAAAGCAACTTAGGAGCAGAAGGACAAGTTATGTCAGCCGATGCAGAAGGAAGAAGAAAGAAATCGCTGGAATTCAGAGAACGGGGAGTTCGTCTGAAAGCGTGACCAGTCCTTCCTCGTATGCGGAAAGCTTCATAAAAAGACGGGGAACAAAGTG
>NW_027163521.1:0-214 GCF_002600585.1 Cystoisospora suis
TTCCTCACGGACCACATGGATCCTATGGTAATCTACGCTCTCGGTCTTTCTCTTCCCTTTCACTTCGGCTTCTCGTCTTTGAGCCTCCTAATCGGCAATTCTCACCTGTTGACCGGGGTCCTTAGTCGACCAAAACTGTTGGGTAGTGCCATCAGGTCTCAAAACACTCCCAGTTGCATGCACAGTGGCTCTCTGGCCTTTTTGAAGCGTCGGG
>NW_027163522.1:0-215 GCF_002600585.1 Cystoisospora suis
TTCCTCACGGACCACATGGATCCCTATGGTAATCTACGCTCTCGGTCTTTCTCTTCCCTTTCACTTCGGCTTCTCGTCTTTGAGCCTCCTAATCGGCAATTCTCATCTGTTGACCGGGGTCCTTAGTCGACCAAAACTTTTGGGTAGTGCCATCAGGTCTCAAAACACTCCCAGTTGCATGCACAGTGGCTTTCTGGCCTTTTTGAAGCGTCGGG
>NW_027163523.1:0-3546 GCF_002600585.1 Cystoisospora suis
AAAGAAAGAAAGGTGAAGAAGGACAAGAAGACAAGATGGAGATGTCTAAAGGAGTTGTGAGGCAGTTCCGAGCTTCTGAGGTCGTGACGAAAGTGTGTCGAAGCGGACGTGAGAGTGAAATGGAACGACAGAGATGAAAGAAGAGGTATCGAGAAAATAAGAAGAGGTGAAGAGGAAGAAGAAGAAGGGAGTTGAGAAATTCCTTTCTCTGTTTGCTTCTCTCAGCTGAAAGTGTACATACACTGCAACACTTGGGCTACACAACAAGCAAAAGAACAGAAAGGGACAATATGGTCTTCCTCAGCTATCTAAGAAAGTTGTCTCTTTCTCTTCTTGATATGCGATGTGCTAGCAAACCCTTCATCTATCTCTCTATGATGTATCGAGCTGTATACACCTCTCAGTTTACGAGAACCTTAGAGAGATAGACAGACGGACTACCCTATACGTTGTACATACCTCCGTGTACCTCTAGATATCTCTATATGGAGAGAGACAGGGAAGAAGATGCACAACTAAAGATCTCTCTTTGTCACACAGAGATCACTAAAGCAACTAGGTCGAACTCGAGTGCCGAAAGATGCAGTAGAGGGAGAAGAAGAAGGAAAAAGGAGAGAAAGAGAGAGAGAGAAAACAGAGACGTTCTATCCTTCTCTTGATTCCTCAAGGTTCTTAATGTATTTGCACTGTAGTCGTAACTAAGTGAGAAGGAATCTGTTGATGGAAGGTGGACTTTCTTAGGGATGCTCTTGCCTCGATCTCCCTTTCATCTGTCTTCTACTATCCATTGTCTGTATGTGCACCCCAAGTATATCAAGGCAGCGTCACAAAGTTGTATTTCTGTTCATAGCCTTCTTCCTCTTCTCTGAATTCAGACACTCTCTCTTTCTTCTTTTCGTCAAGAGATGCCTGGAGAAAATAGAGGCTTTTCTATCTCTTCTCGACAAGAAATTTCCTTCGGAGACACTCCCACGCTCTGTGGTTTTTTTCTTCTTCTTCTGCTCGTTTCTCTTCTGTACGTACAGCAGCATGAGGGAAGGAGGAATTGAAGAGTCTCTTGGAGTTGTCATTCTCTTCTCTCCTTCTTTCTTTTTTACTTCTCTCGAGATCTTTCTTTTTCCTAATCATTTGGGTTGAATGAATATTTTAGGGAGACATAGATGAAGAAGAACAAGAGAAAGCTCTTCTTTACAAAGCAGAAGTAGAGGAAGAAGATAAAACACTTATGACGATCTTAGCCTGTCCAACTAACGACCTCCCGCCTTGTATTCCTGTCGAAACTGAATGATCTCCGCGATCGATTCTCACGGAATCCATCTATCCATCTTTATCTATCTATCATCTTTAACCTATCTTTATCTATGTATCTTTAGTCTGCCTATCTATCTTTAACGTATCTATCTACCTTAATTCTGTCTATCTATCCTTAATCTATCTATCTATCTCTCTTTATTCTATCTATCCATCCAATCCATTCTACCTATCTATCTTTAGTCTATTATCTATCCTTGATCTATCTACCCTTATCTGTCTATCCTTGATATCTGTGTATATCCTTAGTCTCCTTCTCTATCTCCAGTCTGTCTATCTTACCATTACCTTCCTCCTTGCTCCTCTACTCTCCATCATCTATTCATTGCCGTGTCAGTGCATGTCTCTCTTCTTTCTCTCGGAAGGTCTCTCTGGTTCGGGGCGTGTCTGTTGAACACGCTGGTAGAGAGATAGATACCATACACTTCTTCTTCCTTTCCCGGGTGTCTCATCTTCCCCAAGCAGAACAGTCAAAAGAAAGAAAGAAGAGAGGAACGAGGAAAGAAAGAAAGAAGAGAGGAACGAGGAAAGAAGAGTAAAAGAAAAGACAGGGCGACGAGAGTGGGCTTTCTCGGTATTTCTCCGAATATAAGCCGGCGTCTTACGGAGAGACGTCACAAGGAGATAGATCTTCGGGGTCGTCGGCGTTGGTCGGAGGAATCACCGCTTTGCGGCGAAGCTTTTCTTGCATAGAGACGATCTTTCTTTCCTTCTTTCTCGCATGAAAGTTTCTTTATAGCGTTCTTTCTTTCTTCTTGAAGACACGCCATAGAGTTAAAGAGAGAAAGAGAGCTAGAAAGAGAAAGGAGTAAAGGAAGAAGAAAAAGAAGGATGACGACGAGGACGACAAGGATAACTAACTTGCTTAGAGAGAGAGCAATTGCAGACTTACCGGGTGTCTCTTGAAAACGTCTCTAGGATTCTGTGATGCCCTTCTCCTCTCTTTCTCTTTCTTGTCTTTCTTTCTCTCCCTGTCCTCTCTCTCTCTTCTCTTTCCCTCTTTCCTCTCTCTCCGCTGCTTTTCGTTCGTGTGTCTTTATACCTCTATGTAGCTGCCAGTTCGTGAACTGAAATATCCCATCATTACTCTTTAGCCTTTCTGATCGAGGAAGGTGGGAGGCAAGAAACATCTCCAGAGAAAGAGAATAGAAGCTCTTCAGAAAGGGAAGAGGTGAAACAACTCGTCCACAGAAAAGAAGAAAGGAACACACAGCGACCACCTCGAAAATACTCAGGCATCTATCCTACGATTGGTTTCTTCTCATTCCTCTACTTTCGTTCTCGGGTGTACATACACCATGGGGAGAGACGGAGAAGAGAGGAGAAGACACGGTGAAACCCCCCACGCGGAAGAAAAGAAAGTAGCTAGCTCTAGAATGAACAGATCTTCAAGTAAATCATGTATTCTTCTATCTTTCAAGCGTCTTTCTACTTCTTTCTCTTCTTTCTTTCATCGTCTGTTCTCTCCCCCGTGTAGAAACAAGCACGGGAAGAAGAGCTTCTCATTCGCTTCTTCGTCTGTAGGCTCTTCCGCTTGTTCAGATTTTCGTGAGAAGTCTTCTTCTTCTCTTTCTCCTTTACATATCTTAGGGTGGTATACACAGATAACGGATGAGTGCGGAAATCTCTTATATGCCCTTTCGGGAATCTCTCCTTCTGCTTCAACTGAAGAAAGGCAGCAGAAGTTTGAAAAGGAGAGAAAGGAAGATGGCGATCCTTTAAAGAAGACGACGAGAAGAGAAGGTGCTAGGGATGATAGAGAAGAGAAATCTTGTGTAGAATCCTGTCCATCTTCCCTCTTGAACTTTCCTTTACCTATTAAAGGATTGTTGCATGCTCTTATCCAGAGCTCTTTACTTCATCTGCATTTCTATCCCTCTTTCTTCTCGGTGCCGGTAACGCCCTCTCATTTTGACGACCATGAGAGATACGATTCCTTCTCTTCAGATGTATATACACCGGGTCGAGAGAAGAAAGAATACCAAGAAGAAGAAGATGAAAGGCTCTTGAAAGATCGGATAGAATTCAGTGAAGAAAGAGAGGGAGAGAAGAGCGCGACGCATCACTCTTGTTGCAGAAAGCCGCATAGGATGATCGTCCATTCAGGCTATCGTATCATGCATGCTTCTCTACCTCAAGACAAGAGTTTCTCTTCTCCCTCCGCCTCTTCTTCTCCTTCTTCTGCCTATCCAAACGAAGAGACCGCTTCAGAGAGAAAGAAAAGGAAAGAAGGAA
>NW_027163523.1:3937-4440 GCF_002600585.1 Cystoisospora suis
CTTCTTCTTCTCTTTCTTCTCTCGAATTGTCGAGAGATTCGTGTGAGAGACGAATAGACAAGACAGCTCGAAAAGAGACTATGGATCATATGTAAGGGGGGATATTCATTCCGTAGGAATAAGTTCAAGAAGAAAGATAGAGAACTCCGTCAAAAAAGAAAAGAAAAGAGTAGAGGTTAGCTTATCAATTGAAGGAGTAGTCACCAGCTGTATATACACCTAGTCCTGGTATCCCTTTCTTCTCTTTTTGAATTCTCTATCTCTCGTCCGCATTGGAAAAAGAGAAATCTCCTTTCTCTACATACCATACATATCAAGGTATCAAAGAGATTGACATATAAAGATATAGATGTAAATACATATGTGTCTGAATGGACAAGTATACAGATCTACGTCGCAAAATGTCTATGTATCTACGTATCTATCTATCTATCTACCTATCTTTAATCTATCTATCTATCTTCAACCTATCTATCTTCAGTCTATTTCTTTATCTTCAATCT
>NW_027163524.1:0-1069 GCF_002600585.1 Cystoisospora suis
CAAGCAACATGTGGAAGGAGATGTGTAGACTACTCAACATACAACAGCGATTATCCACGGCATTCCACCCGCAAACAGATGGCCAGACCGAACGCACTAATCAAACAATAGAACAGATGTTGCGTTGTCAGCTATATGGAGATGAACATAGGTGGGAAGAGTATTTACCTATGGCAGAGTTTGCTTATAACACCACACGACACACATCCACGCACATGACGCCTTTCGAAATAGTATACGGATATAGGCCTAGCCCTCCTATAGCGCGTGTACTCAATCTAGACACACCAGTGCAATCAGATACATTGGCCCTTAGACACGCAGTCATCTTTAAACAGTGTCGTGAGAACATTCTCAAGGATCAGGGTTACCAGAAGAAATATACAGATAGAAAGAGAAGACACGTAGAGTTTAAGGTCGGGCAACAAGTGTGGTTAAATTCACAGCATCTTAGTGTGGACGGGTTTTCCTCGGTCTTTAAGGATAGATACTTAGGGCCTTTCCGAATTCCAGCGATGATAGGAGAATCAGCCGCACGCTTAGACTTACCACCTACAATGCGAATGCATCCCGTGTCCCACGTGTCGTTACCTAAGCACGTAACAGATTTTCCGCTTCACATCCAATCCCCACCAATTGAGCTAGACGCCATACAGCGAGGAAACGAGGCAGAGCTAGTGGTTAGAGCAATTCTGGATCATCGTGGAGATCCGAAACAGGGAACGTTAGAGTATCTAGTTCAGTGGTACGATCATACCGAGTCGTGGTTACCTGAAGCCGAACTTCACCACGCGCAGGAAATGGTGACACGATATAAGCAATTCCGACAGTCACAAGAAGCGCAAGATAGGGCATCAGCGTCACAAGCCAATGGATAACTGGACCGGGGCAGACTCAGAGGGGCACCTAACGATACCTGTGCCGTTAGGTTCCTTCACGAAGCCATGGCGAAACATGAATGTGGTGGTCTTGCGTGACAAGGAAAAAAAAAAAAAAAAGAAGTTCATTGTAATCTCGCATCACGATGCTTTACATTCTCCCCAAAAGGGACTACCATCGGTCTTTCGTC
>NW_027163525.1:0-3914 GCF_002600585.1 Cystoisospora suis
TCCACACTGCTACACAGAGGAAATCATCTTCTTCTCCTCATCCCCCCCCCGTCGTCTCCCCCGTCACACCCCGCGCCCCCCCCACACTTCGGCCCGCCGAGTCTCGCCCCTTCGTTGACTAGAAAAAACATACGGCGGCGGTCCTTCATAATGCTCTATCCCAGTTACCCTACCCCGAGACTGTCGTAGTATTGCCTGCCCCTAACTGTCTCACTGCTGCTGGGAACGAGTCCAAGTGCTTGCTCCTTCTAAGCGCCGCATCACCAGAACAACCACCGTACGTCCCTGTTCTCTCCCAAAGCGTTCCCCTCGTGCCTTCTCTCAATCTCTAAGCGAACTCCAGACGGGCCTACTCTGGCGAACCTCATATGAGCCCTCCTTATGACTGTCCATTCTCCCTGCTTCGCAATAGCATCCTCCTCGCAACATTGTGTCCGGTGTCACACTGATACACAAAAAAAGCAAGACCGAAGAGGGAAGAAGCTTGCTTGCTCCTTGCAAACCGGGAGAAAGCGTCGGAGGACTGATAGGGATAGTAAGTGCAAAAGCAAACGCCCCGTCAGGTTGCTGATTGACTGAAAACAAGTGGAGTGTCCCGCCAAAGCCAAGTCGCAACGTTCGCGCGACTGCACGAACTATCTGCTACTAACCTGAGCCTTCAGCCACAAAAGCGGCGTGGGCTGCACTAGATCTTTCTTCTCGTGGAAGCCGGAGCAGATTCAAATGCAGCTCGTCTCGTTTACTCCACGTCTCGAAACCAATGGTTCTTATCGCGTGTTGAAGTAGAACCGCCACGGTACGATCCGACACCCCAAGCAATCTCCAACCACGACGAAGCATCGACGCTAACGCCATGGTCGGACCGTGCCTCGATGCCCGAGTTACATTCAAGGTTCTGTTTGCATTGGGATGGCGAAATGACCGCGACAATCTCATGAGCGTGAGATGTCCTTGTAGCAATGAAACGAGCAGATTGTTGACAATCTGACAGCTTGCCGGCCGCTCTCCCTGCTCTTGAAGTGCTGTAACGCTTGCATTCAAAGACTCCAGTCTCTCTTTTTCTTCGTCTTCCAGGCTTCCTAACCACAGCCTCGCCTCCTGAGCTACGGAGACATACAGAGTTAACGATCACACCAGAGACGTCCGGAACGGCACGAAAACGTCTGCAGACCAGCGACACGGTGGGAGCAGCCGCCGGTGAGGCAGTTGAGAAGCCCAAGTGCCCCGCTATTCTGCCGGCTACTTTCACAAGTGGTCGAATGCTGTTTGAGCCCGCTGCTCCGCCCCGCCCCCACGATGAGGACTTCCATTGTTATCGGAGGTGCGAGACAGCCTTCTTCGTGTTGACTACCCCCAGCAGGAGTGTGAATGCGAGTCCACCCGCTTCTTCTGGCCCTGTGACTACACAAAACGAAGCTCTGTTGTTGCGTGGCACACACCCTAAGCTGTAGGAGCTCGAGCAGAAGCTGAGGTACCGGCTTAGGACACAGTTCTCTGCCCACGACGGCGGCGTCTTCGCTACCCCCATTGACGTAGTATTCGTTCTCCTCCTGCCCTCACAACCAGAGTGCTTTTCTGCTCCTCACCAGTTGGCAAGCCTGATCTCGTGATGTCGGTGCGTTCAAGGTTCAACACGACGCTGTTGGAGAGCAAGAGCTGCCGAACTCCCTCGCTGTCGTGAACAGGAGAGCGCTTATGACGAGAAGCCAGCGTCCCTAAAGTCCTCAACACACACGAGAGCCATCCCCCCCCATGGGCAAGACGCGGACGGAGCGGCTCAGCCGAAACGCCAGAGTGCCGCCGATGTGCGGCTTTTTGCTTGCACTTGTCCCACGAAGCGCGATGCGTCAGACAAACACGATGAAAACCTACCACATTAGTAGGCACCCAACACTCCAGACCTTTGCGCCTGTGCTCAACTGTTTACAGCTGTTCACTGGGTAAGACCAAAGCCAATCAGTACACCTTGTAGCTTCTCAAACACTCGTCCTGAACGATAATGGTTCTCGGCTAGGCAGTCCCAGAGAATGGATTTTGTTACCCTCACCACGCGCCGCCGCACTACCACCTTGCCGCGACAAAAATACTTCTTCCATAGAAAAACTGAACAGAAAGGCTCGGGTGGGTGTGTCTGGAAGAGGTGTTATTCAAGACAGATTGCCGGAGACATATTGCTGCTGAGAAGGCGGGGGCATACTCTTTTCTTCTTCGCCGGCTTAGCTTTTTTCCGTGCACGGTCGTTTGTCTGAGAGTTCGCAGGTGGTGATAGAAAGCCTAGAGAAACCCGCATTCATCGTATAACTTCGATCATTGGCTACTACTATGGGGGATCTCGCGGGTTTGTACGAGCGCCGCACCCCAGGCCAGCCGCTGAGACGCAAACAGCGGAGACTCAGATCTACTACAAGCAGACAGGTGCACCCCGGTTTTTCCGGACGACTTTTCCCGCCCACGTGCTAGTCTTATTAAAATGGTTGCCTGACACCCCCGTAGCAACAAAGACGGACGCGAACTTGGGTAAAAAATGTATCAACAAAGCGTGGGTTTTCACACCAAAAAGGATGAAGACCTCTTTTGGTTTTTGTGTGTCCTCGGCTGCAGTGATACCACAACGGCGGGAGTCGAGATGGCAGTGGGGGCGTACCCCTTGTACAATTGTTCAATACATGGACTTCTGGTGTTGCACTGCAAGAAGCAGGGCGCGCGCTTAAAGCGCACACAAAAAGTGCCTCCGCCCTTCATGCGTAGCTGTGCGACGACTGCCTTGCTCGGAGAACTAACAGATATGGACTGGGAGTCCACCTGTCCCTTCACGGAAAGAAAGAGGCTTTCTACTACTGGCTGCTTCAAGTGGGTGTGAGCCGTCGAAATACATGCATTTCCCCCATATACATGCCCCAGCTGGTATACCACCCAGGCGCGTGCGTAGCCGACTATCCAGCTGACTAATATGATGTACAAAACCGTCCAACAACATGCCTGCTCTGCAGGACAGCAAGCCATCATGCTCGCCGTGTGCACTTGGAAGGAAAGCCTACAAAGACGAAGCATATCTACCCCGATGTTGCATGCAGAACAACAGGAGGTGGCCGGTGATTCCTAGTCTAGCGGTCATTCCAAGTAAAGAATGTCTAGCATCATACTACCTTAGGTCCTCAGCGTCGCGCTGCGTTCGAATCGCAGCTTCCCTCCCTTTGTCGCGCAGAATCCCTCTGCTCACACCTGTTGTTCCATACACTATGTATATAAAACGTGCTAAGGGCCACGCCCCACACTGGCTTACCGGGTTTCTTTCCAGCAGACCCAGACACGGACGAGCTTTCTTCTGATCCTGAAAAGACAGATGATACACAAACACGAAGCACTCTGCCGTGTTAGCTTGGGGGCTACTGTACACATGCAGTCGCAGCAGCGATCCAGAGTGTACGTCCCCGAACGTCAGCACCCCACACATCTGAAAGCTTACCTTACGCCTCTATTACCACTATCCCCATCGTCGTCCGTGTTGTCCGCAGTTGTTGCGAATTATCTAAAAGTGTCAAACGCAAAGGTGCCTACTGGATGAAAATCAGATCGTTGGCCATCACGCGTGGGAAGGAAGGGACAGGGACCGACCGGGGCTATTGCCAGACACGTAACCTGCTAACACTGCGGCCGCTCCAACTGCTCGTTTCTCTACGGGGAAGAAAACGGTCTACGTCCGGCGGTGACAATGGCATCACCCGTTGACTAGAACACGGACGGACGGGAGGCTGGCACTACACGGTCCAAAGCGCCAGACCGACTGTTTGCTCTTCCCTGCCTCCTCGGCTGAACACCCTATCGAATCAGTCATCTGCAATACCGGTAAGGAGAGAGGGATCTTGCTGTAGCGAAAGCTGAATACAGCAGGATCCCTCTCTCCTTACCGGTAT
>NW_027163526.1:0-590 GCF_002600585.1 Cystoisospora suis
GATCGGCCAAATTCGTGTCCCGCTATACGCGAGTTGCGGGGTAGACGGCACCTGCGCCGGTCCGCAGCTCTTTCGGTGCAAAATATCGATTTTCCTAAATTTGCTCCTACGGCTATAATCCGGGTATCTCTAGATACCTCTTCTTTTCCTTTATCTAACTAGGCTATTTCCAAGGCGGCGCGGGGCCTAGGTGCTGCGCAAGGCCGCCATGAAGATCGCGACTTCCCCCTGGATCACGGACACGGGGTCATGGGTTTCCTCCACACGAAACATGGTTCCAGGCCCTTCGGATGCTCCCCATAGGTTCCTGGCGTCCCCCTTTAACTTTTAGTTTCCTCTGGGAGGCGTCAAACGTGTTTGTTTGCTTGTGCCGTACTCCTTTCCTTCCTCTGGCCTGTGTAGGCGATGCGGCGATGATCTGCTGGGGATGTTCAAGGTTCTGGCGCGATAGATTCGCCTTCGCCGGGGCTGTCCATCTCCAGGTATACCCCCGTTGAGCTTGTCTCTCGATTGTTAGGTCGCCGAGTGCTTGAGCAGGCGGTCCCTGGCCTCTGGGAACTTCCTCCCATCTGCTTGCCGTGTTCTCGACT
>NW_027163527.1:0-370 GCF_002600585.1 Cystoisospora suis
ACTATAATCTTCCTATGTGTTTTCCTATCAAATTCAGGTAGGAGGATGTGCACGCACGAGTCTAGGTGAATGTGTATGGTAGAAGGCGAGCTTTGTGTGTCATGCGGTGCTTGCATGTGATGAATGGCGATTAGGTAGCGACGAGCATGCGGCTGTTTACTATCTAGCTCGGATGCTGGAGGCAGGGGAAGATCCCTTGAAGATAGCTAGGCGTATTGTAAGAATGGCGTCAGAGGTGAGCAAAAAGAAAGAAAAGTGCGCCATTCGACTCTCTTCTCTCCACAGAGAAAACCGCAGAAGTAAACAACTTCTCACTCCGAGTATGAGAGTCCCCAGGGGAGAAAGGACGTACACACATGCGTATATGTAT
>NW_027163528.1:0-4364 GCF_002600585.1 Cystoisospora suis
AAGACAGAAGAAAAGAAGAATGAGTTTGTAAGCTCTATTGATTGATTCCCTTCAACTCTCTTCTTCTTCTTCTCTTTCTTCTCTTCTTCCTCCCTAAACTTGGAAATGAGAGAGTCTAGATATTTGTACGTCAACATATCGGTTCGTAGGCTCCTTTCCTCTCAAGAGAAAGAATCTGGCTTGAATAAATAAATATCTCAAGAAGCAAGAATTCGACTCCGCAGATCCCAGCCGAAAACACAAGCGGGAAGAGACAGAGACAAAGAGACAGGGGTATCTCTCTTCTTCTTCTTCTTCTACTTGCTCCTGTCCGTGACTTGAACATCCATAAGAATGAAGAAGAGAAAGACTGAGAAAGAACTGAAAGAGGAAGAATGAGAAGGAGAAAAAGAAGAGAAAGAAGAAGAAGAAGACGACTTACACGTCCGGCAAGCATATCTTTATGTACAGCCATTTGAAGTCGGTGAAAGGTTAGCTCTCCTCCTCGGAAGCCCCTCCCATCTCCAGGTGTATTGTCTCTCCCTTTCCTTCTTCTCTTTCTTCCTCCTCTTCCTCCTTTTCCACTTTCTTTTTCTTTTTCTTCTTCTTCTTCTGCAAGAAAGACTTCATCCTTCTCGCCAACCCCACGGCATATCCGTCGATACACACTTACCACTTTCCTCTAGCAAAACGGAGGAAAATTAGACAAGGCGAACCAAGAGAAAAAATGAAGATAGATAAATAGATAGATATATTCAAGGTAGATAGACTGAAGGTGGATAGATATGGAGATTAATCGTAGATGAAGAAATTAAGCATAGATAGATAGATAGATTAAAGATAGATGAAGGAGAGATAGAGAGATAGGCAGACTAAAAGACAGATAGATAAAGGATAGACAGATACACACACTAAAGATAGACAGATAGTAGATAGCTTTGGGTCGTTACTGTATCAGCGTGCACCCTTACATCTATGTATATACATGTATGTATAGAGATATATGTGGAGAGACACATCTGTAGGCATGTAGGTATCCGAAGAGAGAGAAGAGACTAGATCTGTCTATACAGAGAGCGAGAGTTGCAGTGTATGTACACGGTATTGAGAGATACATCCTTCTTGATCAAACCAGTTGCCTTTTTGTGTTGAAACAAACTGTCTCTCTGCATACAGCACATGCACATTCTTTTTCAAGTCGCTCCTTATTCCACCTCTCTCTCTGTCCTTTTTCTTTCTCTTTATGAAAAGAAACCTTTGTGTAGGGAGGCTGCTTTACCTTGATCTTCGGAGGGACAGTAAGAAGGTTGAGGCGTCTTTGATATAGCTCGAAGGAGTCACGCATAAGAGTCGTTTGAAGCTTCTTATCGCACTTCTTAATAATTTTAAAGAGACATAAAACATTTAGCTTCACAAATCCTTCAAGCTTTTCTAAGCTATCGAGGATGGAGATAACTACTCTCTCATGACGACGCAGATACGCCACCCGCTGTACGTACACTCACTCACATAAGACATACTTAGAGAGAGAAATAGAAAGAAAGAGAGAAAGAAAGAAAGCAAAAGACGGACGGCTCTGTATATCCTTTGTATAGAGAGTTCAACGCCTCTCGACACACGTGAAACATCTGTCTGTTTCGTTTCTCTCACGTGTCTCCTCTATCCCGAGACTGTATGTACGCACTCTTCTATCCATCACCTACGGTGTATATACACCCTGGGTATCTTTTGAACTTATGACCTCTCTTCCAGAATGAACTCGCCTTATATACGGGCGTCATCATACGCATATATGTGTATATAGACTTACCTACGACGCACAACTAGCTACATGTAAATACACGCATGCATACACGTATATACATACATAGAGAGAGAGAGAAAGAGATCTACACCTCTTCGTCGCCAACTTCTACACTGATACTAAGGACAGCCATAGTAAGTAGAGGAGGAATTATTTCTTATCTAATCTCGATCTTTCTTTTCTTCTCATTGCTGTGAAGAATACACTTCACGTCTCCCAGTCACTGAGCTATCCCCTATGCCTTAGGTCTCTTCTACACGTGCTTCCCTGGCACGTTCCTCTCTGTTACGTCTTTCTATAGAGACGGAGCTTGAGGTAGGAGAAAAAGATTTGGAGCTGTCGTGTTGGTCTCTCTCTATTGTAGTAAGTAAAATAATAGAGATGAATGAAGGAATGAGATACATCGAAACACAGGGGAGAGGGGAGTGCAACTAATGCAGACGCTGGCATTAAAAGATAGATAGATAGATTAGAGATAGATAGGTAGATTAAAGATAGATAGATAGATAGACTGAAGATAGACAGGTAGATAGTCTCACGCTTGCATTTGTTTCTTCTCCATGATCAGTGTGTATCAATTTCCTATTGACACGAGGGAGAGGAGGTGAAGAATCTTTCTTCTCTTTCTCTTGGTCATCCTCGAGTTTCTTTTCTTTCTCCTGCGTGTTACTCCGCATTTTCTTTTCATCTAAAATCTCTAGATTTCCTTCTCCTCCTTCATTTAACTTCTTCTCTCCGGATGATACACTCTCTGTTGGGTCTTTCTCTGTAGATTCTCCTGCAGCCCTTTTTCTTCTTCCTTCTTCCTCTTCCTTTCTTGGACTTTGATCTGTTGCATTTCTCTCTATCTCAAGAGCTTCCTCTCCCGTCTCGTCTCCTACCCTTGCGGGTACTCCTGCTGAAGAAGCAGAAGAAGATTGATAGAGATTTCTTAGAGACTGAAGTTCTTCTTCATTCTCTGAATGGACGGCGTGCTCCTCTTGGTCATACAAAGCACAGAGATCTGGATAGGAACGTTTGTCTCGACGTTCGTCTTCTCCTTCTTCTTGTTCTCCTCTTTCTTCTCCGACTCTAGGAATCTTTCTTTCTCTCTTTCCTTCTTCGTCTTCTTCCTTTTCTTTCCGATGTCTTATGATCGCTACGTCACTTGTCTTTCTTTCTCTTCCTCTTCTCCGATTCTTTGAAGCTCCTTCTTTACTTTCATCTCTTCTTCGATTGTAAGGGTCATTCTGATAGAGAGTATTTAGCTCTTCCTCTACAGCCATCAAGCGATCAGCTAGAAAGAGAAGCTCGTCACTGAAGTGCTTGTCTACCTTGTCTAGCTCACTCTCTAATAGCTCGCTAAAAGCTTTCCGCGCTTCTTCACGAAGACGCTGGATATGAGGGTCAATATGAATGGCATATCTCTCCTTGCAGTCTTCTTCTTCTTCTCCTTCACCGTCCGAATCTGGAGACTTTCTTTCTTTTCTTTCACCCGAAGATTTCTCTTCTTGTCCTTCTTCTCTCCTTCCCTTAGAGAGAGTCGATGAATGAGGGATGTCCTGGAGATGGCTGAACAAGAAGAAGAAGAAACAAAAGAGAAGAAGCAAACATGGAGATCTGTCTTGTACACAGAAGAAGGTTTCTAAGCGAAGAAGAGAAATGAAGAAGATCTAGGGATAAAGAAGAAAGAGAGAATAAGACGAAGAAGAAGAAGAAGACAGACAGACAGGAAGTTACGATTCAAAGAGATGCGAAGAGGAGGAAGAGAACTCGAGGCAGAGAAAGGGACAGTCATGGAAAGATGATAGAGAACTTCCCAGTCATCAACTATCTACAAGGAAAGAAAAAGAAAAAGAAGAGAATTCGAGGAATGAAAGAAAGAAAAGCCAAGCTCGGAATTCTCTCATGCAAACCCGCAGGCATCCTTTCGTACAGGACATTCGGGAGAAGAAATTGTCGATCTCTATGAAGAAGACAGTGGAACGCATGTCTCGATGCTTCTCTATCTTAATTACATGTGGATGGCTCTGAATCGTTTTAAACTGAACAAATAAATCGAGCTCTATCCACACAGTAGCGACAGACAGAGGGGTGCACCAATGCCCATTCACGGGACTCGCCTCGTATACCCGAATATATATATATATATGCTTATATATACAAGCAGATATATGCACATATATACATATATATATACATATGAATACCTACGTGTGCACGTGCATGTATACATACGCGCATATGCACGTATGCGTGAACCTTTATGTACAAATGTGTATGTACCTACGTATACTACGTATGAATGTATGAATATGTATGTGTTTAAGTATGTCCGAATATATATGCACATATACGTGTATATATAGACACATATAGGTAAATGTATGAATATGCGTAAATGCACGTGGTGACGGCCTTCTGTCTAGACACCTGAATTTAGAAAAGGATAGTGTGAGCTAAAGATAAACATTACACTTAGATCGATAAATAGATTGAAGATAGATAGATTAAGGATAGATAGGTAGATTGAGAGATAGATAGATAGATTAAAAGATAGATAGATAGATAGGGATAGATAGATTGATAGGTAGATAGACAG
>NW_027163529.1:0-1468 GCF_002600585.1 Cystoisospora suis
CTCCTCGGTCTGCTTTCCACGGGCGGACTTGGGTGTCCGAGGCGTGTTCTTGTCAAAAAGGGCAGACTTGCAGGAGACGCTGTACTTGGCGGTCCGTTCGGCCCTTGCGCTCAGGCACTTCCCGAGACCGCCACCCAAGCTGAGGCTCCCTGCCAGGCCTCCCCGGGGTTCGGGCAGCTTCGGGATGCCTCCTCTTACCTGGCGACGCGGGCTCCCGACAGGGGATTCTGCTGGACCGTTCCCTTGCTGCAAAAGCAGATACCGGTCCCAACGATACAACAACCCGTCCAACCAGGCAGAACAGTCGCGGATTCCCTAAGGTGTCAAGAAGATCGGGAGTGTGGCCCTGCGCGGCTCGCAACTGAGCTCTTTTCCTCCGCCCAGATTAGCCTTGGAGAGACCTGCTCAGAGCGGAGACAATTCCACTTTGGCTGGCGAAACGGGATAACCTAGAGCCGACCTAGCCCGCTTCAGAAGGATCGTTTCTCATGCTCTAGTGTGGCAGCCCCGCTCCAGACTGCAGGTGAGGGCACTTGCGGAGTCCTGCGTGTATGATTGGACCTGGGAGCTGAGACGGCTCTCACGGCGGCCAGCCGGCGCGTGATTCCCGACATGAATTGCTACTAGATCGTCTTCACCTTGTCGCGAGAGAGAGGGATGAAGTAGGGTTCAGGTAAGATCTGCTGAACACTCCAGGAAGCCGCAATCTGTCCCGCTGGTTTAGCAAACCACTGGACCAGGCCCGTTACGTCGTGGTTGTCTACAGCCCGGCAAAGTACCTATTGTGGACTGAGCTAAACGGCACACCGGACGAATGGCTTAGTCCTCTGGCAACCCATGCCTTATTTTGACCGGCGTAGGAGCACTTACTCGCCTTTTAACGCTAATGCTCATCACGGGCTGTCCGATAGGCTTGTAAGGTTCTGAGGCTACTGAATGCCACCCGCCGCGGGGTAGCCTTTGCCTTCTTTCGATCGCCCATTTGGGATTGAATCCTCGGATGAGCATGTTGGCGGTCCTTCCATAGTCAGCGGCATCGCAAGGCATTGCATCAACGATGGCTCTGAGTGGTTGTATAGTCACTGTCTTCAAAAGGAGACTGTCTGGTCTATCGCTTTGTTAGGTCTGGTGCCTTGGACTGCATCCCGCTGTGGATGTCTTAAGACGAGTCCTGCCCACGGTGCAGTTTCCAAACATCTGCGGCTCGTCTTCAGAAGGCCTCCCACGGGTGCAAGTGTACCCCAGGGAGGGGCAGCCAATCTGCAGTTCGGCTCGCCTTCTAAGAGGGTCACACCTCTTGAAGACCACGCGGGACCTGCGTTGTTCCTACTAACTGCTCCGCGCGGGGCCTCACTGGTCAAGTTGGGCGGTCCTTCTTTTGCCCCGGCGTTGTAGGCTGCCTCCCCATGCGGACCGCCGTCAGCAGCTTCGCATTACTGGGGGGTTGCTGACGGCGGTCCGCATGGGG
>NW_027163530.1:0-304 GCF_002600585.1 Cystoisospora suis
CAGAAACCACCGCACTAATCCTCATCTTGTGGTGATTTCTGTCAGCGACCTGAAAATAAGAAGCACGCGTCCACACCATATCCAGCACACCTCGTACACCACACAGCCCTCAGACCATTCCGAGGGGACACCTAGACGACTCCTTCCTCGCTGGAGAAACGCCTTGGTGCCGAAACCCACTGTGAAACGAGAATGCAACGGTCGGCCCATAACATATCAAAACCCGTTACCATACGGCGGGGCATCACTTCCAACAGCCCTCGGGTTCATCTGTGCCGGCACTCCTTCAGTCCCCAAATGCAAG
>NW_027163531.1:0-5295 GCF_002600585.1 Cystoisospora suis
CTCCCCTTCCTGAAGTGTGACAATCGAGACGTTAAAGTTCTTGCGACACCCTTCATACCTGGTAGCACCGCATGCTTTGCTAATTTCTCCGCATTTTTCTGAAAGTTGTCTTTTTTTGTCTTTGCTTCTGCCGCATCACATAGAACCTTTAAGGAGTGAAGAACTAACAAGCATCCATATAGACCACGAAAACGCGCTAAAGGGGCGGCGCGACGTGAAAATATGTGCGCCTTCGAGAGTCATGCTAGCGGACCGGCTGCATGCGCGTGCTCCATACCAACTGCTATACATATGTATATATATATATATATATGATACCAACTTCTGCAATCGAGGGTTAACAAAAACGGGTCGGGCCGCATTCCCGATGTGGCGCATTCGCGTTTGAGGTTAACGAGTGACATGGGTTTTACTGGCGTATCGGCACCGGCCTACGTCGACTATAGGAGGGACGGAGGAGCGCAGCGGCACGTGTTCACGGTAGTTACAGACGTCCCTTGACAGAAGTAAGGTTCAGTGTTGCCGGGGTGGTGCCGGTGGCTGCTCCGGCACACTCCGGGGTTGCACTGCCCTGCCCGCTGTTTGGGCCAGCGGTCCTTGGGCACACGGCACCGATCGGGAAGATCACCGTGCGTGGCATAGCAACACGTCGAAAACCAAAGCGACCGGCGAAAAATGACGGAAAATCAGTCTTGAGGACGCCGCAGATGGAGTCAGGGAAGAAAAGGCTGAAACCGTAGAAAAGAGGTAAGGGCGCTATGTCAGTACATCTCCTGATTGTGTATCACTATTTGCCCGCGCACAACTACCGTATAGCGCGCCGGGGTTGCAGTTGTGGTAGGCATCAAATCGGTTTACGGCCCCGCGGGCTGCCCGCACTTTTGAGTTTCTTCGACTTCCTCTTGCCTTCTTCTTTTTACCGTTTTGCCCGTCGCGTCGCAGGAAAGATCCCAGTTCGACGAGAGTTTGTAATGATTCGTTCTGCTCCTCCTCTTCCGTCTGTTCAGGCGGGCGGCATCAGTCCTCCCGGATAGAGTCACCAAAACGACCAACACCGACTTCCTCCTTTTCTTTTTCTTTTGTTGCCGAGGAGACGACACGCTTCATAGTCTGTTCCTACGTAGACTAAAGGTATCTCTGTGACGCTCTGCATTTATCCGAAGCATTCTGGGACAAACGAGTGTGCGCCGCAACCAAGAGAGGGGTTGTGGGATTTTGAGGGGTGAATCAAATTCTCTCGAAGACAGTGAAAGATAGTGATACATATGGAGGCATGCACGGCTGATAGCTGATGAAAGAGAGAAATGAAAGCTTTGTTTTTTTCTTGTTGGTTCCGTATGTGTTACCTGCCAGTGATCTTAACCTTCCTGGTTTGCTCCTGAACTTCCAGCCGAGGCAAGATGAAAGTAGACGGACAAGAAGTTTGAAGTGGGTCCCGGACATAGCAGTCGGAGTAAGAAAGTAAGGAGAGAGAGAAAGGTTAAGGGCGCGACCCTGGGGAAGGGCGTTTTGTCGGTTTCACATGTAAACCATCACTAGTTCTTCTCAGATATAAGTCCGGAAACCACAGAGGTTAAAAAATCCGTATACCTCCACAATGCTGTGTGGAAGGAATGAAAGTGAAAAGGAACGAGGTCGAGCGACAAGATGCCTGCGGCCTCCTGTCAAGCGTGCCCGCTGGGTTTTTCTCATGCGCTTTTTACGGCCCCCTAGGAAGAACAGCAGTTGTCCGTCCCTCCTCTCACCCAGACATCTCGTATTCTCTTCTCGACAAATAGTGAAAAAAGAACACTTTCACGTTTCGACTTCTTCCCAGGTACCTTGTCTTTCTCCACTCCTCTCTTCACCTTTTCTGTGTCTTTGAACGCAGATGGCACACACAAAAGACAAATTTGAATGACCCCCCAAGGAGAAAAAAAAGATCAAGCACATGGTAGAAGTGATTCGAAGACGGGGGTTTGTCTCACACCCACCTTTCTCCGAAGGCAATACCCCATCATCCAGAGGTATCTGCTGCTTCACAACGCTTTTTGCCACCAAGATAGAATCATATTGGTGTGCATATACATATATATATATTTACATAGAAATATCTCAATATCTACATAGATGAAGGATACATTTCAGAAGTAGAGCTACACGTAACTGCGTGCTCGAGTATTAAGATCGAGATTCCTGGACTATCGCGTGTTGTGAAACATTAGTATTTTGTCTACGTCACTGGGCAGGAACATCTTGACTTCGTATTAGTTGATATATATACATATATATTCATGTAAACAGTATATACATATAGGAACGATCGGAGCTCCTTTTTCTTTCACAGGTTTGGGAGCCGGAGAAGAGGATGAAATGTTTTTCTATTTTTATGTTGGCGCAGACGGCCGACGGATGCCGTACAGTAATATTCTCCCACATAGATGAAATGTCTTTTCTCTTATACACTTAGGAGTCTCCGGCACTAAGAAGAGTTTTCGTCGTGAGAACAGCGATTGTACTAGGCATGGAATCATGGTCAAAATGTCTGTCAGTCGTCAATGGTTGAAGTGGTGAATTTAGTACGAAAGTTTGCTAAAATGCTCACACTGAAATATGGTAGTTTTCAAGTTACTATCAGGTCTTATGGGCAGTACTCATGAATGTAGAAATTCTGCTCATCCATGACGGAGTAGCTAGGAAGTAATCTTACGTAGGAGGAAGAGTGTCTTGTATATTCAGTGGGGACTCAACTGCGTGAGAGGAGAAGGGAGGTGTTTTCTCCTCTGTAGTCAACAAGCGAACAGTAGAAAAGATAATATCTACCACGCTTCTTTGAGTCTGCGGTGCAGTGCGATGGTCTTCGATATCTAGAGCAGGCTCATATATATATATATATATATATATGTATATATACAAACGTATATTTCTGCTCCGGGCACTACATAAAAGAATGACCGACGATGCTTATGTGTGTCTTTCCTTTTCCTTTAGTGAGTTTTTTTCATTCATTCGTTTGAATCTTCTTTTCCCTCAGCAAGCTTGCGACGGCACGTCGTTTCTATGGATACCTGGAGATGTGTATGGAGGGGGACCCGAAGAGCTGTTCATGTTTTGTAGACATGCAGATCTTCTTCAGGCTAAGCAAGACACTCGGGCAGGAGAGGATAGCAATCGAACAGCTAGAGGTCTTTTTTCCACCATCATCCGTCCTCTCTTTCCCTCGTCACGTGCATCTACTCAACTTCTCATTCACATCCCAACTGCTGATAGATTATGCTGCCCAAATGGCTAGCCCCTCTCTGTCTCGGGCTGTCATCCCTACTCGTCCTTCAGCAGGGCTATGTTTTTCTCTCAGCGCTCCACCCCAACATTTCGTTATTCCTTTCTCCATACTATTCGCGCGCCTTCTCTTTCTTGTTCCCCACCCCGTCTCCGTTCCTTTTTTGTCGACGGCTTTTCTTCCTGCTTCTTCCAGTCTCTTCTGTCGCGTGAAGTTCCTCTCTCCTTCCGGATTCCTCCGAGTAAAGAAGGTCCTCCACTCACGGTTATTTCTCCTCTTCGCGCTCTCCACCGCCTTCGTTGGCCTTTGCCCTCGACGCCACAGCAGTTAATGTTTCCCTTCTTTAGGATCCACTAGGTTCCTTATCTTCTGAAATCTCTGTAGGGCCCGTCCTCCCGTGTGGGGAAGACCCGCCAAAATAAATCATCTTCTCCATTGAGGTAGTATGAGGAGTTTACCTGTCATGATCATCCGAAAGAGACTCTCCTAACCGTCGAGGAGTCGCCCAGATCGATTCACGCAAAAATTTCCGCATGTCCATCCGAGTCCTCAAGCAGCGCTGCGACAACAGTGTGGGGATGTGTACGCATGTATGCATCGTTTTTCTCGGTACTGTTTTATGTATTGTCCATCCTGCGTAACTGAGAATCTGAGAGTGAACCCCGTTAGAGTCTTTTTATTTTTCAGTGAATGACTTAGCTGTCTTTTGTCTTTTCTTCACAGGGACAGAGTGAGTACAGCAGAAGGATGTGTATAGAGGGCAGCAGTACATACAAGAAGATTCGTGCTCCTGAAATTCGACTCCTTTCGTCGGGGCCCCATGCTAGCTGATGTATGGCAGGAGTCTTGCTGTCCGGGGAAGCAATAGTATAGATCCTCGTATCCGTCGTAGAAAGCAGACAGAAGAGAATTTTTTTGAATCATCCGTATGTCTCCTTTGTGTCTTTCTGCAGGTGAGGGGGGAAGGCCTGGTGAAGTGCTGCGGTCAGTACAGAGTAAGCATACTTCACGGGCTCGCTAAGGAAGACAACACTCTATGCATGTGCCTCCGAGTCTGATTCTGCTACGTAAAAAAGTACTGGCCATCAATCGCGACGCCTCCCTTTCCGGTTAGCCGTCGCTATCTCTCCTTTCTTACGGCGCGAGCAAACGCGTCGAACTGCTTAGATCCTCAATCTCCTTTTCTCCTTCTTTTTCTAGGGTCTGCATATACAGCTTACGTTGCATGTTTTTCTCAAGATCGTGTATAGATACGGCACCTACACACACCGTCACGCGCAAGCGATTGCAAGAAGGCAAATTCCATGGTCGTCTTGTTTTCATCGAGTTCTTGGCTCTATCAACGCCGATAGAGCCAAGAAGTCTAAATTGCCTTAGTCGAGCGTGAATCGGCTAGATCCACGGTATGGCATCCTCCCACTGTTTACGGTTGGAGGCATGGCTTCTTTTTTTTCGTGGTGGGATCGCTCCTTCGCAGCTGGACAATCTTGCATGGTCAAGTGGGGTGCGAAGTTCAAGAGACTATGGTGCTGCACTTGATACACTGCTTTTGGGAATGAACTAGACGAATGTAAAACATTCCGACCAGCTTGTTCTTCACCTGGTCAGTGAGGAGTATTTCTCACACTTTTCGCATCTACCTGGCAAGAAGTCACTGCTGTGTGTTCCGAATAAAAGGAATGTACGTCAGAGTATCATAACCATGTTCTATTCGTCGAGGCGAGGATCGTGTTGGATACGCAGAATCAAACACACTTTCAGTACTACGTGAGGAGATGGTGCGATGCCGAGGGGGTAGAAAGTTTCTTAGGTTGTAAGATTTGCATGATGCGCTCCATTCTCCAAGACACAACGAAAACCGTGGAAGATCTGTCTTAGGCAAGGTCCACCGTGCTGGGGAAACATCCTATCCTAGTGCCCCTCGCGGGTGACCGACGGCCGCTCATTTTAATAGCACCGGCCGGCGGACGGGTAGCCGTCGGCGCTCGGGCCGGGGCGCTCCCTTGGTGCTGCCCCCTGATATGCCCGCCAAAGCC
>NW_027163532.1:0-228 GCF_002600585.1 Cystoisospora suis
GTCTCCGTCGCCGCCCGCTTTGCCTGCCGCACCGGCAAGGCCTTCTCCTGAAGCCCACGTGGCTGCTTGGCTTTCCTCTCCGCAGACGGTGGCAGACTATCGCCCATGTTGCTCAGTGCGCCGGCGACCACATAGCTGCCCGGTGAAGGATTGGCTGCCTCGAACGCAGCTGCCCGCTGCGCGTACCGCAGCAACAGCTGTTCTGGACCCTCCGACACAAAGACACTC
>NW_027163533.1:0-5968 GCF_002600585.1 Cystoisospora suis
ATAGATAGATTAAAGATAGATTGGAGATAGATAGATAGATAGATCAGCTATGCGTGTGACAGTGAGTAGAGAGAGAGACTTCACGTATAAAAAGAAGAAAAGAAGAAGATTGCTGAGGCACAGACAACATCTAACATACTACCAAAGAAACTCCTCCTGTATACGACGCATGTGTTCTGACGTATATGAAAAGCATGTACACATATATCCATGTACTCGCCTTCTCTCCCTCTCTATATACATCTACATACACAGACGTATAAGCAAGCCCATAGAAGGCCTCGTTTTCTATAGACAACTGACTAGTCCAACTAGGAGAGAGAAAAGCTGTAGAGAGATCTGTTGAAGAAGATAAGGAGGTTCCAAAGAGAGAAGAGAAGTCGTGTTGATCAGAGACTCTTGTGTGTTGTTTTTGCTTACCATAGCAGGAGGAATTCCACAGTTGATTGAATCTAGGAAGAAATCGCAAGGAATTTCATCCAGGGCTTCAGCTATTGACGTTACATCTTGATAGAAAGGCGCGCAAATGAGATTTCGAATTTGCAGCTTAGTATGAAGGCCTTTCGTAGTAGAACAAGTCCCATTCTTCTTCATCTTTCCTTCAGGTAATGAAGCTTCTCTTTCTCCCCCTTCTCCTCCTTTGATTTCTCTGCTTTTATGACGACTTGTAGGACTATCGCTCTCTTGTGTGGTGGGCCTGTCAATCGTCTCTTCGTTTCTCCCTCTGTCAGAAGAGCTTGGAGTTGTGTGGCTATTGCGAATCTGAGCCACATGGGACATATCTCTCAATTGCTCTCCGTCTTTGCTTTTCTCTTCTCTTGGCTGCTTCATGAGGAACATCTCTTCTTCTCCACCTGGTTCTTCTTCTCTTCTTTCGTCGACGAAGGCCGTCTTCTCTTCGCTTAGTCTCTTCTTCTCGCAGCACTCCTCTCTTCTCTCCTTCTCTTGGTGTATCGGATCTTCTCCGGCTACTCCGACTGCGATCGCTTTCTGATTAGCATGGAGATCCCCGGAAGAAAAAGAAAGAGATGCTTTCTCGTCTTTCTTCTCAGATACGAAGAAACTTAGTGGAGAAGGATACAAATCTTCTTCTCTTCCCACAAGAGAGGATTTCTCTTCATGTAGTCTAGCCGAAGAAGAGTTATTCCAAGAGAGATGACTGTGAGGAGGAAGGTGAAGTGGCCTATGTATTGGGTCTTGACATAGATCTATCGAAGCGTAAGAAGACTTCTCTCTCTCAGGGTATAAAGACAGGGAAGGAGAAAGAGACTTCTTCATATTGTCATGCACCCCCCCAACATAAGGAAGCTGGGAAGGAAGAAGATTCTTTTCTTGTCTTTGTAAGAAAAGCAAGTTTTCATATTGGTTCTTTTCTAAAAGAGATTGATCCAGATTAGTACCTGTCTCTGGATGTCTGAGGAGACGAGACTCCAACTGAGAAGAAGAGAAATCGACCTGAGAATGAGTAGAATGACTAGCTCGATGATCATGCTGATAAGAAGAAGACGGCGATGGATGGAGGGAAGGGATGCTTTCATGGCTAGCTGAACATAGAGGTTGAGATGACGCCTTTAGGCTATGTGTGTCTCCTTCCTCATCTAGCTTCTGTATATGAAGATGAGAGTCTAAGCCTTGAACTGGAGTGACTGAGCGATGAACGAGTAAGAGAGAAGAAGAAATCTCTTGGCGATGCTTTTCATTGAGAGATCTTTCGTTATAGCAAGGTTGATCGCCGAGGGAAAGATTCGTGAAGGCATGCGGTTCTTCTGTCTCTCCTTCATCTCGATTTGCATGACATGAAACAAACTGTGAGACATCTATGAAAGAAGCAGAAGAAGAAGAAGAACGACGCTCATCGTCACTACTTGTCGCCCTTTGTCTTCTGTAAGCCGCCCGATGACTACTAGTGTTGAAAGCATCTTTCTCTTCTTCTAAAGGAATTCCTTCTTCATCATTTTTTCCTTCACTCTTTTTTCTCTTCTTCTTCTTCGTCAGCATGTCTTGCTCCTCTGTTGAAAGAGAAGTGTCATCACGGGAGTATTCGAGAGGCCCTTCTGAAGTCCGCCCACCTGAGAGAAAAGACACAGAATGTTCTTCTCCTCCTCCTCCATTATGTAAGGGACGTGTCATATCTTTTCTCTCTTTCTCCTTATCTTCATGAAGAGGCAAAGAATCTCTTTCAATGCTTCTCCGTCGGGATAAAATGTCTTCATGAGAAAGACGAGAGAGAGAAGGCCAAGCCTGTGAGGGTTGTACTGCCCCTCCCCTTCCTGTAGAAAGACAAGAAGAGCTTTCTTGCTGTTTCTTCTCTTCTTCTGATACAGAGAGACACATCACGGGATGAGGTCTTATATCCGGACACTTTTGATTGAGAGAAACATCTTCCTTCTTTTTCTCATCAACGGCGAAAGAAACGGCTGATAAGGAAGATAAGGAGCACATTCCTCCCGCCCGTGAAGAACACAAAAAAGGTGACGGCGAGAGCCCTGCTGCTCCCCCTGCCACGGCCGGTGAGTAGGAGGAGGATAGGAGTGACATAGATGAGACCTCCGATAGTGCTGCTCCTCTTGCAGATGCTGGAGATGACGAGGATGATGAGAAGGATGGCAGCGGGGGTGTTAAGGAAGATGAGGATGAGGATAAGAAGAACGAAGATGAGGTCGCTCCTTCTGCTGCCTGTGATGCCGATGGCGATGATGAGAGGAATGAGAGATGTATCTTGGGAATGATAAGTGAGGACTCTGTGTGAGGAGGAGATTCTCGAGTTCGTGTGGAAGTGGTGGAGTGAGGACGTGTATTTAAGAGGGCTCGTGTTTCATCAGAACTCCATTTCATAAGAGCAGGAGAGAGCAAAGCTAGTAGTGGATTTAACTTTCTCGAGAGGGGAGGAGGAGATGCCTTCGTCTCTTTAGGAAGTTCTTCATGTATAATAATAGATCCGTTCCTATTGTCACACTCTTGATTTCTTCGCTCTGGTGAGGTGTCTCCTTTATGAGATAGAGGATGGTCACCGGCTGCATGGAGACGTTCAGGAGGAGGAGATGAAGAAGACGATGAGGATGAGAAAGAAGAAGCCGTCGTGAGTCCAGAGGAAAGACTTCCTTGAGAGTCCTCTCGTGTACATGTCTGTTGAGAGAGTGTCTGTACCGAGGTATGTTGCTCTTTCTCAGGAGGGGAGCTCACGACTGAAGAATTCGAAGAAGAGTTTGAAGAGAATGTTGAGAAAGAGACTACTTCATCTCTTCTATCTCTTTGATGAGAATAAAGTGCTTTCTCTTCTTCTCTCCCTCTTTCTTGTTCTCTCATCCCTTTCTCAATGGCATCTATCATATGCCGCCCTTGGTTCTGTAGACCCCGTTCCTCTTCTTTCCTTCTTCTTTCTCCTTCTCCCACATCTTCTTTTTCTTCTCTCCCTCCTAGTCTCTGAAAATTCTGCTCCTCTCCTTGAAGTACACCACCGCTTTCTTTCCCCCCTTGAGGTACCCCAGAGCTAAGCTCTCCGCTATATAGTCTTGAGCTGCAAGCCATTCCTTCTCTTACTACTGTAGGCTGTTGTCCTTTTTCTTCCTTCCTCTGACTCTTCTTGAAAGCTTGGAGTCTCTCGCCAGCATGCGTTGTTTTCGAAGAAGAGAGAAACCGAGAAAGAGAAGACGAAGATGAAGAAGAAGCAGACGTAGAAGAAGAAGAAGGGATAGAAGAAGAAGAAGAGGCAATCCGTAAAGAAAACCGATGAAGGACCCGAATACGTTTCTGTAGAGAGGTGACATCTCTATGGTGTAAATCATGCTTGGCGATAAAGACTAACCAGTCTTCTACAGTACAGTCACAGCTACTGCTATGGCTGGTACTATTAGTGGAGCTCCCCCCCTTACCAGCATTAGAATGAAGAGGCTGGCCGCTTTGACTATGATGAGAACCCCTCATAGGAAACCAAGAGTTCTGTAGAGACGACGACGTCATGATCTTAAGATTCATGCGGGGTGTGCTATACATAGAGTTGAAGAACGCTCTCTCGCTCTTCTCACTCGCTCCACGTCCTTCTAGGTGTCTCGTCTCCTCTCCAAACAGACTTGCATGTTGTGGGTCTTCTCCGTCTCCTTTACTGCTGAGAAGACGATTCGAGTGGAGATGAGAAGAAGAGGAAGAAGGAGGGAAGATAAAGAGATGATGAACGTTCGAAAGGTGCGAAAGAAGAAGAAGATCTTCTTCTAGCGAAAAGGGTATAGTTAGGCTTGTCCTCCATGCTGCCAAAGGATTGCGGGGATCCTAGGAACAGAGGGATATCCAGAGAAACCCCCAACAGGCAGAGGAGGAGACAATCGACATGAAGAATAGCTAGCGCTAGGGCGGATAAACTGTAGATATCCTGAGAGAGAACTAAGATAGAAAGATAGAAGGGAGAGATATAAGAAGAACGATCCGATTCCTCAGAAATACCTGCTGCACCAAAAGGTGTCATGAAACCGACGATGTGTTTAAAAGACATAGATAGATAGATAGATTAAAGATAGATAGATAGATAGATTAAAGATAGATAGAGCACGACAGCGCTACTTTACATGAATAGTAAATGGCATTGGAGCATTCTTTTCGAAGGTGAGTTACAGAAGAAGAAAAACACTTGAGAGATTTCTGTACGGCTACGTACTCACCCAACATCTGGCGTCCCAGATATGCTAAGTATAGACGGACAAAGAACTCTATTATGTATACGTGGCATTGGTATATTCAAGATGCTTTTCTATAAGTAGATTCATCTGAGAAGATGAATAAGAGTCCTCGGTTGGGCTGTGTGAAGAAGCCCTTGGATGACACTTTAGCTGTATAGAGGGAGAGACTTTCCGTATTACACAGAGAAGGGAGAAGAACGATAGAAAACAAGCGACAATACCTTGACAGCTTGCCATCGTCTCTGAAGAGCTTTGAAACGTCGATTGATATGACTTTCTGTCTTAGAGGGAAGGAAATGGTCGCGGATAAAAGTGAAGTGTCGCCTTCCTACGCGCGCTAGACCTAAGCCAAGAAGTCGATCTTCCGCAGGAGTGAAGATAACGAAAGATGAAGAAGATGAAGAGGAAGAAGAGTGTTGACCGCCAGTGCACCTATAAAGAGAGAGGGAGAAACAAGACCAGAGAAGATGAAGAAAGATCTTCAGGAGGGAAGAGGGGTCCCTAAATGTCGAGTTTCTTTTCTTCCTCCTTCTTCTTCGCCCATGTTGTCTCGTTCACCTTCCCCGATCCTCTCTAACGAGAGGTTTTCTCACTCAAGAAAGCAAGAAGAAAGACGTCATGATATAGATGTGGAGAGCCAGTATCAGGACTACGATGTTGACAAATGGGGGGGCGTAGATACCTATGTGAAGACGCGTATGAGTACACCGGTTGCTATGCCGTTCCCTTCTCTCTGTGCAGGTAGTTCGACGGACAGAGAGATAGATTGAGGTAGCTAGACAGAAAGATAGCCAGATAGATCTAGAGCGTTCGAGATCAACGTTGAGAAGAGGACATGGCCCAGCGCTTCTTCCATTAGTTCAGTATCTTGCTAGCAAACAAACGCATGCATGTCGTACTCCTATTGAAAGTGAAGATGAAAGAAACAACAAGAAAGAAAAATGATCAAGTGCTTCCTCTAGATCATGTATGGCTTTTTATCGACACTGGACTCCTTTTCTTCTTCTCTCTTCTTACTCTTCTGTATGTGCTGAAGACGGACATTTCTCCTCTCCTCTTGGTCCTTCTCTCTCTGTTCGTAATTCTCTCGCTATTCCCGAAGCGACACATCTGTTGTCGCTCTGAGTCTTCTGAGTCTTATTGCCGTCGAAAAGACATCCGTCGCCTTGGGATAAACTGTCGATACTACTACCTTTACTTCCCATTGAAATCGATGATCCCCCCCCTCCAATCAAACTTCGATCGTCTAGATATCTATACCTCTATGTCTCTCTCTCTAGATATCTATACCTCTATGT
>NW_027163534.1:0-183 GCF_002600585.1 Cystoisospora suis
ATATGTATATATGTGTATGCGTAAAAAGACTGGAGATAGCCAGGATGATGTTTGGGTGTATGTAGTGTGTGTATACAGCTCATCCTCTTCTGTCTGAAAGTGATCGAAATCTTCTTCGTCAAAGGCTGCTTCGCTTGTCTCTACGGGGGATGAACAACCTATACATACATGCATATACATGTA
>NW_027163534.1:225-3498 GCF_002600585.1 Cystoisospora suis
TATATATATATATATGTAGATGTCTGAGAGGCGTCTCCTCTGCTATGACCTTAACGTGTCTGTATGGGAGAGACAATGTAAGGGTATAACTATATCTATCTCTCTAAAGACGCGTGTAGATGCTGTGTGTTGCTGGAGAAGAAAGGAAGTTTTTCTTCAGCCTTTTCTTCTGGTCCACTTCAAGACATAAAGTCTTCTCTACCTAAGGCACAAAATCTCCTCTCTTCTCACGTCTCACAGCCTCAGCGGCCCTCTCCTCTTCACCTGCGTATACACATGATCTANNAATCTATCTATTT
This sequence comes from Cystoisospora suis, assembly GCF_002600585.1. Classification (NCBI taxonomy): domain Eukaryota; phylum Apicomplexa; class Conoidasida; order Eucoccidiorida; family Sarcocystidae; genus Cystoisospora; species Cystoisospora suis. Next base: position 525 of record NW_027163534.1, read on the forward strand.
AATCTCTCTATATATATGTATATGTATCTTTGTCTCCCTCTCTCTATATATATATGTATATGTATCTTCATATTCATATCAGACACGCTAGTGTGTAGTGAGATAGATAGATAGATAGTGTTTTGCTTGGTCAGTTGAGTACTGGATAAACTGAAGGGAGGTGCGCGTGTGGGAATTTCTTCCTTTCTCTCTCTCTCTCCACCCCGGAAAGAAGACGGACGTTTCACTTCTTTCCTATGAAGGAGAAGCATGAAGAGAGAGAAATACAAGAGTCATTTAGTCATTCCTTCTTTCTATCGTCTCTTCAGTAGACATATTTCCCAGCCGTAGTAGATGTAGTTACAAGCAGGAAGTGTGTGTGTGTAGTTGCTGTCCTCTCTGAGTGGATAAGCCGAGCTCTTCGTCTTCCCGCGGTTCTTCTATCGCTCCGCATTCTCTTCGTCTTTCTACCCAGTCCAAGAGAAAGAAAGGTCTCTGGTTAAGAAGGCATGAGGAAGGAAAGAAACTTGAGAGGATGAGAGCGCATGAAAAGAGAGAGAAAGAGAGATGGGATCTATGAAGTGAAAGAGTTCTCTTTCCGAGACAGAGAGAAAGAACTGAAGATAAGATCTAGGCTTTCTTTGGTATGAAGGAGGACGAGGAGAAGAGAAGAATAGAGACTTCCGATAGACTGGGGCGTAGGTACGTAGGCGGTGTGGAACAAAGAGGACTATCGACGTTTCTATCTGATACGAGGGGGTGTATCAACAGATGTCTATACATACAGGTACAGGGAGAGGGTGTGTGTATGTGTATATGCACGTATCTATCTATATATATCTATCTGTAGACAGGGAGAGAGAGAAGAGATGCGATAGGTGTGCGTGCTTCTGTGTGTGTGGTGTATCAGATAGGTCGACTGTATGAGACTAGAGCTACCGTCACCTACTGTAGGCTCCCTCCCTGTCATGTTTTCCGTGAAGATATGAAGAAGCAGAAGATGGCGATTGATGATACCACTCAGTCTCTCTTAGTCAAGTCTCTCGTAACTTCGTTTCTTTGAACAGAAGAACACCTCTTTCTCTCCCACGCTGCTGGAGGGGGGAAGACATACGACTGAAGAGAAGAGGGGAGTAGAGGAAAAGAAAGAGAGAAAGCAAGGCAGAAAGAGAGATTGTACCACGAGTGAATAGCGTATCATCTGTTAACGCCTATAGCTTGAGATGTATACGTCTACATCGAGATAGCTAGATCTATAGATGCTGATTAAGAAGACTGAAAGGTGTGAGCCCTCGCTCGTCTTCATCCACCTCCATGTTGTATCAACCTAGCCAGCGTCAAAATACAGAGAAGTCTATCTTTTGGTTCGACGGCGTTTGAAGAAAAAAGAAAAAGAAGACGGAAGTGTGGATTCAGATTTTGGAAGTGATAAGAGGAAGAGAGACAAGGATATTATAGAAGAGACTCTCAAGATTTCTCCCTGTATTAGCCGAGACTTCATAGTAGGGGAATCCATTCGAAAAAGCCCAGTGTTTGCCTTCCTCTTCTTCTATCACTCTCTTACATGACTCGCTCTAGCAAAACAAGACAAGAAAGAGACATAGATAGATTGAAGATAGATAGATAGATAGATCCATACATACGTACACACTGACTTCTCTGGATAGATTCACATCATTCCAGACTTGGAAGAACATGCAAGTGTATATTTTTATCTAGAGATGTATCTATAGGTCGTCTTGGGTGTCTGTACACCGAGAACCAGAGAGAGAGAACTCTCACAAGTCTTGCCTCTATCAAGGAGGGACGGTAACGGCGGAAAAACCTCCCGCAGTGCGAAGCCTAAACATCTCTATCTTGTATCGACTTAGAAGGCATCTGATGATCTAAAGAACCCTTTCTCTATATATATCTATATATATGTCTGACCAAAGCATATGGAGGAACAGCTCGTGATCTTTCTACGGTGTCTTTTTCTTCTCCTGCCTGCTGCTATACGTTCACCCCAGTCGAGGCCTATAGAAGGGAAGGGGTGAGAGAACAAGTAGAAGGAGGAGAGGAGAAGAAGTGGATGAGTGACTAGAAAGGGCTTGAAGAGAAAGAAGATCAACTCAACTCTTTCCCCGCCATCATCTACCATAGAAGGAGGACGTTGGTAGTGTCGCTGATATGTAGAAAGATAGGCATAGACAGTCAGGCAGACTATAAATAGATAGATAGATTACTAAAGGTAGATAGATAGATAGATAGGGTTCCCAGAGACGTCTCTCAGGGCATACAACTCATCAAAGCAGCACAATAAGATAAGAAGGATGTTGTGTATGCCTTTGTCTTCTTCTTTTCGGCGTGTAAAACGTAATTGTGAGGAGGATAGGGTGAACTCTTATTAGCCTCTATGTGCTGAAGGGGGAAAGGGCTCTCACCTTATTCCCGCATAGGAAGAGAGAGAATCGACGATCATCGAGATAAGGTTGAAGAAGATCTAACCATCGAGGGAGACTTTCGAAAGAACTTCTTGAGGTCACATCGAAGACAAGCACAACGGCATCGGACTCTTTAAAGAATTCTCTCGCTATATCTGTAAAGACCGCTTTCCCTGAGATATTCCAAAAGTGCAGAGAAATCTCCTCACCTCTGGAGCAACCCACATCAACCAAAAGAGAAAAAAGAAGAATCCATTCAAGACAGACAAAGATAGACCTCTTCCTTTCTTTGATAGAAAGAAGACGATGAAGACATTCATACGTACATCTGTATACAGAAGGTTTCAGCTATCTATCTATCAACAAGAAAGCTGAAGACGACAATTAGCTGTCTATAGAGACAGAACAAGAAAGAGAGAGAAAGATCTCTTATTGCTTGGACATATATATATATATATATGTAGAGAGAGAGAGACGGACGAGAGAGAGGTTTGCATGTCTTTCCGTAGATAACTCTACAGGTGAAGTGGATGACTGAGGGCTCACTCGAAAGGGCTTGAAGAGAAAGAAGA
>NW_027163535.1:0-251 GCF_002600585.1 Cystoisospora suis
GAGCTTCACCTGAGCCGTCATGGCTCGTGTATGCCGCCACGCTCCAGGTCTGTTCACCCAGATGCTTTGTACGTATGTGTGGGGGGTTGCACAGATGTTGCGATTATATAGAAGAATCTCGCAAGATAAACGCGAAAATAGGTTTGTCGTTAGTTTACGCTTTGAGTGTGTCCACGGCCCGGCTGGCGCACCTGCCAGTGTCACATGCGTTGGTATCATCTTGCCGAGGCATTCATCAGTGTTCTGGTGTT
>NW_027163536.1:0-6940 GCF_002600585.1 Cystoisospora suis
TATATACACATATATACACTTATATACACATATATACACTTATACGCATTTTGCATATAATAGATGAATCCTGAGATAGATCATAGCAGGCAGATAGGTAGCAGATGTAGAAGGTAGAAGGAAGGAGGCCTATGGTGGGAAGGGGAGGGGAGAGGCAAGAAACGCACGAAGGCCCGCATGCAGTCAACTCAGCGTTGTCGCAGAACCTTCTTCTTCCTTCCCTCACTGAGACACAGGAGGAGGAGGAGAAGGCATATTCTTATTCTTATTCTTGTCTGCTTTCTTTTTTGTCTTTGCCTTTTCTTCTTCTTCCTTTACTTTCTATGATCTCCTCCTCCTATTCTTGTTGTGTATGTATGCGTTTTCAACTACGTAAGGCAACTATGGAGATCTATCTTGATCGATCCTCTGTGTGTCGAGAGAAGGTGCCTCTATACATACATATGTATACGTGCCAGCTATCGAGAGGTGCAGTCGTGGGTCTCTACGTCTGTATACAGATATACCCCTCTATACACTTAGTTCAACGTACACATACATACAGGTTCTTACACTTACATTGATGTATATATATATATATATATCCATATATATGTATATATGGATATGAATATATATATATGCGTATATGGTTCGGGGAACTAGAGTATTGAGATAGAGAGGGAGAGATTGAATTAGATGCACACCTCCCCCATGCATGCCAATTTATCTCTCTCTCTCTCTTGTTTTCTCCATACGTGTGTCTGTGTATGTATCTCATCCCTACGCTCTTCAGCCTGACTATTGATGTGAGTGTACATACACCCGCCGACGTACATATTCATACATGTATACACTCGTACATATGCTCATACATATATTCCTGCATACATAGGCATATATATACATTTATATAGATAGATAGATAGACTAAAGATAGATTCTAACATATTTATAAGAAGGCTTTTTCTTCTTCTTCTTTACGTTTCTTGACCGTTTCATCGACCTTGTTCTCTCATCTCTCCTCGTGACTCTCTTCAGCTATCCATCTTCTTCTTCTTTTCTGTTTCTTCTCTTTTCTTCGTTTTTCTTTCTACTCTCTCTCATTCGCCCTTCCTTGTTTCTTTTTTTGTTTAGCTTACAGCAGTTGGAAGGGACGATGAGAGCGCAAGAGGAGATGAAGCTTCGCCGTGAAGACGCGAGGAAACTGAAGAGGCTTCAAGAGGAGAATCTCCCTGCCTATCTCAAGCAGCTCAAAGAAAAGAACAAGCTTGACACCTTACAAAAGAGACACAAACTCTCCCTCCCCACTCCTGCCCTACAGGAACATGAACTTGTACGCACACAGAAAGAAAGAAAGAAAGAAAGAAGTCGCGCTATACGCAGGAATCTACGTACACATCCTCCTCTATAGAGAGATAGACATTCTTTACAAGGAGATATATATCTATATGTGTATGGATGTATGTATATATGTGCGTAGGATAGGTATGGTATTAGGCTTTGTTCTCTTGTATGTCTTCTACGCTGTATGTCTCCTGTACATATGTATCTATGTATATGTGCCCTGTATATATATGTGTATATATATATATGTTGCCATGCGTGTGTGTATGTGTATGGAGAGGTGTGTAAACAGATCTTATGTGTCTATATATTCATCTATCCATACATGGAGAGGCGGTGGATCTTTGGGTCGTTGAAAGGTATTCATGTAAAAGAGAAGACCCATGACTCTCGAGATTTCATAAATAATTACAGAAAGCATTGTATCCAACAGACATCTTCTTCACCTCCATCTCCTTCAGACTCTTCAAACCGATCGGCTGACATTATATATATACATCTATATATATACGTATGCAGATGCATTGACAGTTGTATATGAATCCTGGCGTAGAGAGCGGGCGGTATCCTCTCACTTCTGATTCTCTCACTCCCTCTGTATATATATATATATGTATATACATGTATATATATATATATATGTACAGACAGCCTGCTAGTTCTATCTTTCTGTATCTATCTTTGTCTATGTGTGTAAGTAAGTCTGAGGTGTGTATGTGTAGTCTTTCTTGTCGTGTTGATCGATGATAGGAGGAGATCGTGCGTCTGGGAGCCCAGGCCATGGAGGAAGGAGGCGGAGGATTTCTTCCAACAGATACACTCCTCGCTAACTCCTCTGTTGCGGGTCAGTTAGAAAGAAATTTCTCCATCTCTCTCTCTCCTTATCTGTAATTCTCGTCTCTTCTAGATGTCTTTAGTCTATCTATCTATGTATCTTCAACCTATCTATCTCTCTTTCATTAATCTATCTCTTTATGTATGTGTATCTTCGATCTGAAACTATCTACTTATCTCTCCTCGTAGTTGACGGCGCCTTTCTTTTTCTGTATGTGTATCTCGTTCTCTCGCGATCATCGTCGCGGTAGATCCATAGATAAAGAGAGATCAAGCGCACAGGCTCATGTCAACAGATAGATAGATAGATAGGTAGATCAGAGGTAGATAGATCGTTCAGAGATAGGGATAGATATGTATCTTCTGCTTCTCACTTCACTTGTATTTCCTTGGCGTCTCTTTACTCACTTCTTTTTTACCTCTGCCTCTCTATCGCTCTCTCTTTCTATCTATCTCTTTTGTGTGGACCGAGCCTACGGGATAGCCAAGGCATGCAAAGGAGAGAAGAAAGCCTTCTCGCTCTCTTTCTTTCTTTCTCTTTCTCTCTCTTCCTTTCTTTTTCTTCTCCTTTCTGTCTTTTTCTTTGATTTGAGACCTTTCCTCTCCAGCTGCTACAGGTCTGTCTACATTCGTAGAGTGAAGAAAGAACATCTAGGTCTTTCGATAAGAGGAATTTCTTCTCCTGTCTCGTGTTCTATTTCTTCTTCTTCTTTTATCTCTTTCTCTTCTATCTCTTCTTCTTTTCCTGTTGCTAAAAGAAGATCGCTCCTTCTTTCTCTCCTCCCCGCTTTCTTGTCTCTTTTGCCTCTTCTTCTTCTTCGTGATCTTCTCTTCGTCTTCTTCTTGTTCGTGCGTTCTTTAGCTTCTTCTACGCCCTTAACGCAGTCTCTTACAGGAGGGACGACAAGCCGAGGGACTCCTAGGCGTGAAGATACAATTCTCATGGAAGCGGCGAATGCGTATATGACTATTTCGCAACAGACGCCCCTTGAAGTGAGAAGCAAGATCGATCTCTTCGTTCATCTCTCTCTCTCTTTTGCCTATATGCATTGTTCCTCTCTTTCTCACTCTCCTTCTTCCCACTCTTCTCTCTCTCTCTCTCCAGCTATACACCTCCTTCTCTCTCTCCTTCTGTTCCTTACCTCTATCTTTCTCTGTCTTCTTAGCTCCCTCTCTCTCTCTTTCGCTTCTTTCTCTTTGTCTCTACCCTCAAATCCCCTTCACTCTACAGAGAAAAAGAAGAAGAAGCTTTTCTTCGCCACTCTTCATATGTCTCTATCTATCTTTACCCTATCTACCTATCTCTCTATGTGTCTGGCTATATTATCCTCATCCACACCCCACCCCCCTATCTCTTCGCCTTTCTGTCCTTTCTTCATTTTCTCTTTCATTCTTTTTTCTTCTTCATTCTATCTTCCCAGGGAGGTGAGAATTTACCGCTGCATGCAACTGACCTGAGCTCGCGGCGAAATCTCCTTTTGAGTAAAGGAGGAGGCAACTCGACAGAAGGAGCGCATGCAGACGGGGCCCCTCGGACTCCGAACGTTTTAGCGGAATCTATTCTCAAGAGAATAGGAACGTCGGGAAGAGACGGGAGTGGCGCAACACCCCTAGGCTCGTCAAGTGTCCTGGCACGCCTTACAGGAGGTGCAGCAGGAGCAGCAGGAGGAGGAGGAACACCTCGACTTCTCATGAGTGGGAGAGGTAAGAAGAAGAAGAAGGTTCGGCTTTTCTTCGGTCTTTTGTCCTTTGCGAATTGCTTTCTCCTCAATTCCTATCTTTTCTTCGAGAAGTTACATTTGAGCATCAGGGTGAAGAGAGAATGGAGAGAGAGAATGACGAGAATAGAGATTTGAGAAGAAGAAGAAGAAGATACTGCTGTGAAAGAAGAAGAATAGTAGATGGAGTGCGTGCTAGAAAGAGAGAAAGGTGTCGATAGGGGAGATGAAGAAGATAGTGGAGGAGAGTCCACGGAAGAGAAGAAAAGGAAGAAGAAGAAGAGATTCTCTTTGGACTCTTTTCCGCACATAGGAGAGATGACTGACACATATCTAACATATATACAAATATAGATATGCGAGGTTTCTTCTCTTTGATTCGACGGGACTTGATCTTTTCTTTCCCCTCCTAGCTGTCTTTCTCTCTTCTCTGTCGACAGATAGGCGGATAGATAGAGCAAAGATCAATTGATGGGAAAAGATGGATGAATAGAGAGTTCTAAGACAGATGGATAGATAGCTAGATTGGTTAAAGATAGATGTATGTAGATATACGTGTCGAGTGTATGCTGTACATACACCTGACACGGGTCATACACCCTAAGGTAAAGAAATAGAGTCTACGTCATGGCGATTCATTCAGGTGTGTACATACACATGCATATAAAGAACACATAAATAGATATCTATATAGAAGTCTCGTCTTAGCTCTTCTATGCCGTCCATCTTTATCTCTCTCCTAGGCTCAGCTCAGCTTGGCTTGTTTACTCGTCTATAAATCTACGTGCTATCTATCTATCTATCTTTCTCTTTCTATAGATATATCTATCTTTCTCTCTCTTCATTTATATCTATATATAGATATATATAGAGTGTGTGTATATTTTCCGTTCTTGCCCTACTTCTTACGGCAGTATAGGCAACTTCAGATACGCCATTTCTCTCTATATATATGTATGTATATATATATATATATAGGTGCAGATAGATATAGGTGTATCTCTACAGTATTTAGCTGAGAGAGAGAAGATGAGAAGAGAAACAGAGGCAGCAGGAGGAGAAGGAGGAGGAGGAGAAGTGCAGATTTTTCCCCTGTCTCTACTCTACTGATACTTCCAGGGATGAAGAGATGAATGAGTCTACAAAAGAGTGCTTTGTGTCGAATGCTTCTCTTTTTCCTCTTCTTCTTCTTCTTTTTCTTTTCTTTTTCTTTTTCTTTTGGCTTGTGTGAGAAGCAGCAGGGGGGGGGCCCGAAGGGACGGAGGTCGAGGCTTCAGACTTGTCAGTAGCTGAAAGCGGAGGCATGGGAGAAAAGTAAGAAGAAGAGAAAGAAAAAGAAGAAGAAGAAGAGTAGCTTGTCGTAGACCATAGATATCGATAGCGGGTGTATAGAGATCTTTCTCTTTCTTTTCTAATTCTTCTTCTTCTTTTTAAACATTAAGTCTTTACCGAGTGTTTGCCTCGTACGTATTCTATCGTGATCTTTCGTAAGAAGTGCGTGCGAACGAAACCTCGTCTTTTCTTCTAGACTGATAGAAGTAGATACGTTCAAGACAGATGAATAAAGTAGAGAAAGATAGAGAAGACATAAATAGATAGATTAAAGATAGATAGATTAAAGATAGATTTGGTCATCCAGGCGAGGAGCCCCTCGTTTGGTCAATACACCTGTTTTCAAGCTTGAGAGTTTTGTCTTCTTCCTTGTCCTCTCTTTCTTTCTTTCTTTCGTATCTTTGTGTGTTGATTTGAATTCCTTCTTCTTCTTTCTTCTCTCCCACCCCTTTTCTAGAGCTCGATTGGCCTTGGCTCGTCTGCAAGTGCGTTCTTCCTTATCGACTCTCCCCGCTCCGCAGAATGAAGTCGAGCCTTCCCTCCCTTCGCCGCAAGATCTAGCCGAAGCCTCCATGGACGATCAACAGAATCTCATTGTAAGCACATACAAGAAAAAGAAGAAGAAAGTCCTCATGGAAATATTCTGTTTCTTTCTTTCTCTCTATCTATCTATCGATCTATTTATCTTCTTCCTCCGATCAATGTCTTTCCTTTTGTCTCTCCTTCTCTCTAGTCTTTCCTCCCGTGTCTTCTGTTCTTTCTTCTTCACCCTGCCTCTCCTCTCTTCCTCTTTTCCTTCTTTCTTTCTTTCTTTCTTCGATTCGCTCCTTCACTTTCTTTTCTTTCCTCCCCTTCCAGGGTATCTCTCTGATTCTTTCTGTATTATTTCCTTCTCTCTCTCTCGCCCTCCTCGATCTTCTCTCATCTTCTTTCTTTTCTTTCTTTCTGTTTCAGGAAGAAGACATGGAAGAGATTCTCAAGCGTCGGCGTGAGGCAGCAGAGGCCGCGCGAATAGCAGAGTGGCAGCGACAGGCGCAGGCCGTCCAACGATCTCTACCCCGACCTTATCTTCTTCCTTCTTTCTCTTTCGAGGGAGGAGAGCATGCACCTTCCAGCACTGCACTTCCTTCTTTCTATTCAGATGAAGCGACTCTGCAGCGCCATATTCTTCAGATTTTCGAGAAAGAAGAAGAAGAGGATGAAGATGAAGATCAGGAAGAGGAGAGAAAGAAAACGAAGAAGAAGAAAAGCACGGCGGCAATGGAGCTAGCTAAAGGATTAAAGGAAGCCGAAAGATTAATTAATGAAGAAATGGTAAGGACAGAAATAAAAGAAGGAAAAGAGGCGTCTCTCTAGGTGGAATCCTGGGGGGTCAACGCTCCACGCTGCTGTACATACACCCCGCTATCTCTTGTGTTATGGAAGGATCATTCAAACTTCTCTCCCCTATCTTTGTTTGGTGTGTATAGAAAAGTCTGGATTTCTTAAGGCATCTATCAAGTCTGTAGGTCTTCTACTCTAGTTTGTTCACTTGTCTATACGGATGATGTGTAAAGTTTATATTACGTATGTATACCCACTCACTTTCATAGCTACACCTCTCACCTCCTGTAGTGTATATCGAAGAGCGAATAGATAGATAGACACATTAAAGATAGATAGATAGATTAAAGATAGATGGATAGGTAGATATGCATGAAAAGAAGTATTTGGACACCGTACCCCTCCCG
>NW_027163537.1:0-144 GCF_002600585.1 Cystoisospora suis
GACACATACACTGGAGAGTCCTCCCCTATCATGGACGAGGCAGAAAAATGGAGAAAGAGCTTGGTATGGCTCGGCTGTTTGATCTGTTTGAAAGCTTTTTTCTTGCTCGGCTATTCACAGTCAGATGAAGAGAGAGAGAGAGAG
>NW_027163537.1:628-1037 GCF_002600585.1 Cystoisospora suis
TCTTTCTTCCTAGACGTTAAAAGATAGACACACATCACACTCTGTCTCAGTGCTTATGCCTCTTAGCTCTTTCTCTCTCTTCCCTCGAATCTCTCCTTCCTCGTATGTAGAGAATCCAGTCTACCTATAAGTCTATATCTCTTACCGATCTATCTTTCATTTTATGATGGTTTCTATCTCTATCAAGTGGGCGGCACGAACTGTAGAGAAATCTCTCGACGGAGATAAGAAAAAGCGAGCTACTACTCCGACCGACGTGAAGATCTGCCTTTGTTTGCAATAGGCAGGCAGGGTCGTCACTTGCCATCGACGTCAAAACGATCGCACAGAAACTCCTCCCACGTGTTAGACATGATGATCTCGTCCATACAAATCTGTCTATCGTCAAACCGAGATGTTTCGTTCTTTC
>NW_027163538.1:0-1031 GCF_002600585.1 Cystoisospora suis
CGAGACGCCGAAGCCGACTTCGCATGGTCTCTGGACGCCAAGAATCATTACAACCCAGTATCGCACCCTCCGCGGGGGGAGAAATTCCACCCGTTTTCGGCTGGGGGGCTCGAGGCGTTGGTCCATTCTCGACGCTGGGGGAGCTGGCAGGTGCTAGCGGCAGACCGCACCGCTGATCTGGCATTTCGGGAGCCACTTGCGGTGGATTCCCGATACTGCACTGGTCTGCTCTTGCTCGGTTCCCGTCATTGGCGGCAGGACCCACACGTTGCCTTATGCCTCTTGCGCCCTAAACCTTAAACCTTTTGGGGGAACGTAATGCTGAGCGCCAGCCTAACACACTTGCTGGGAACGTAGTACAGGGAAGGGCGGCCCTCGCCGTGAAGGATTTTCTGTAAGGGTTGGCCGCTGTGCAGGCCGTGCGCTGGGTGCTCGGCAAACCCTCTTTTTTTGCTGTTGCCTGCCGCTCCTTCCCGGGTCACGGCACCAACTTTGCTCCTACGCACCTAATGGTCGCGGCACTGTGCTTGGGTCCGCAGTGCTCCGGCTTGCGACAGCGGCCACTCCGTTCACCAAGCCAAGTGCGCTAAAGGCAACTACAGTTGAAAGAGTACTCAATTCCCCTTTTGTCAACACAAGAGGCGGCCCGAGCTCCTCCTTCGCTCGGGGCGATCGTCGGCTTCCTACGGAGAGCCGCGATCTCCAGCTTGGCGGAGTTTTCAGCGCTGCGACTACACTCGAGCGGCTTCGGGCGCAACGGCCTGGGTTTCCTCCTCCGCTACCTCGACTCCACTCTTTATCGTTAATTCAGAAAAAGAAAACGGAATGCCGCTCCGGCCGCTTCTTTCCGCTGCCGCCGCCGCCAAGCAACCCTCCGCCACCGTCGCACGGTCCAGCGCCTCCCCGCGGCCCGCACGACCGCGGGCGCCTCTGCTACTGGTCGGCTGCTCTTCCACTCCCGCTTCCGGTTATTAGTTAAACTGGTCCTGGCGGGCATGTCACTAAGGCCTGTAGTGGAGTGCAGTGACGCA
>NW_027163539.1:0-171 GCF_002600585.1 Cystoisospora suis
CTTGAAAACCGTGACAGTATATAAGATAACATAATTATTTGGTAGCACCGCATGGTTTCTGCTAGCTATTAAGTGTTATGAGTGTTGGAGGCTTGTGCTGACAAGTTAAGTGGACGTGGGGAACGGAGAGTCTGATCGAGTTAGGCTGGCGAGCGCAATCGTGGAAGTGAG
>NW_027163539.1:654-796 GCF_002600585.1 Cystoisospora suis
CCTAACGAGTTCACCGGGGAGCAACCAACAGCTTGGATAGCCCAGATGGATTTGTTTTTAGACAGAAATCATGTACCTGAAGCTGGGAAATTGAGAATAGCGTTATCTTATCTAGACGCGAATGTCACTAAGTGGTACTCTC
>NW_027163540.1:0-254 GCF_002600585.1 Cystoisospora suis
GTTACTTACACAAAGAGAAGTATTACGTCTACTGGCTATCCAGCAGCGTGAAGATTTAGCTTTGACAACTCGAGGGGGAGAAGGAAATGCACATTTACCAGGAGAAAGAATGCTCTTTTCAGTCCAGCAAGATGCCGCTTCTCTTTTCGCTAGTGGGGAAGTTGAAGAGATTGACCTCCCTGAAACTGTCGGCCGCGAGGTCTTTGCTGATCTTCAAGGAGCCATGGATTTTGTCGGTATGGCGTTCTCATACA
>NW_027163541.1:0-230 GCF_002600585.1 Cystoisospora suis
GGGGACGGGGGGGGAGGGAGGGGGAAGAGAGGGTGTCATCATCGTGTAACGCCCGTCTCTTCCGTGAGAACATGACGGAGGTAAGAGAGCAGGGCGTTTACTGTCTATCTTGACCATCTTTTCTGTTGATGAATGAGGTCTTTAAGCCCTGTTAGCTTTCTCTCTTTTCTCTCCTGCTGCTATCTCTTTCTGCTTCTCTTTCCCCTGCCTTCTTTTCTTTTCTCCTTCTC
>NW_027163542.1:0-309 GCF_002600585.1 Cystoisospora suis
AGCCTTACCAGGCAATGTATATGAGGTTCAAGGAATTTATAAACATCGAATAGATCCTAAAACTCAGGTTAAGTGGTTTAAAGTGTTGTGGATGGATGGGACATCCACGTGGGAGCCTGAACATAACCTGATCGGGTGCCAACAAACTCTGAGCAATTATTATAGAGGTATTCAACGTGTTGGGAATTAAATTGAAGAAGGGAAACCTTCGTTGTCTTTTTGACTAAGAATCGTGAAGCAAGGGGGACCCTACAGAAAGGACAAGCCTTTCGGAGAAGGAGGGGAGAGGTGTCAGAGCTTTGGCTCTGC
>NW_027163543.1:0-231 GCF_002600585.1 Cystoisospora suis
GTGCCGCGTCAGGCGAGCGGAGCTGAAAAATGCTAAGCGCCCCTGGGGAATGGAGTGGGCTAAGAGCGAACGGTGGTGAGGCGTAGTCCTTAGACGTCCCGCTCTGTGGAGTGCCTTGTTCCTCGTGGCTCAGCAATTCTCGCGTGCTCTGGACGAGTTCCTTGCCGCGTTCCAATACGCGGCGTAGCTCCGCAACTGGCTTGGACGTGGTCGTCGTGGTCGAGTGCCGCG
>NW_027163544.1:0-2682 GCF_002600585.1 Cystoisospora suis
CTTTCAGCTAGCGGCGGGGATTGCCCAACCGGGGAGAGGCTGGATCTCTGGTAGTCGCGACACCTGTTTCGACCCGGCGTGCGCCACTCGGGCGGGTTCCTGGGTACGTCAGGAAAAGGCGGTAAGTCTCAAATAGATCGTCTCCGAAGGTTACAAACAAGCTTGCAACAAGGTAAAAAAAACGGGCTTTATCGGGCATACGGAATAGGAGAGACTGTGCGTACTAGCAAATTCGCGAGGGGGTTACTTACAAGTAGTGCATAGTAGGGACGGCTCGGAGCTGCCTCGGAAAACTTGTGTAGCAGTGTCCAACCCTGTGAGCTGACACCGATAACCGCACAAGAGGTGGAGTTGATGCTGCGGTAATCAGTTATCGGTGTGATGGTGAGCCCGGCGCCTGGTGGAAAGCAAACTGATGCCGAGTTCCCTTCGATGTTTTGCTGCGAGTCATGAACGCGAAAGATTACAAGCAGTGGCGGAGACGGCGACCGTGGAAATAAGCTGGCGAGAAGTCCTACGGCCCTTTCCCTTACGAGAAGCGCCAGGAAAACTTGAGGACTAGTGTGCGCTACCCCGTCTGCTGGTGATTTCATGGCCCTCTGTCGTTACGACCCGCACAAACGCGACCGTAGTTTGAGAAACGCTCCCGTGAGCCAGCGCCAACCTCGGAACTATGGCCGCATTGGACGTTTCCCTTCTTTTCCCACTCTCGTCTTTCAGTTTTCGTCATCTCTTTCGTTTTCTCTCCTGCTCTTTCGTCTTTCCTTTCTGTAGTACGTCAGAAGGCAGGATGGCCGTCGCGCAGTGCGCATTCCACCCCCGTTACGGGCATTCTTGGCTGGCGTCGAGGAAATTGTCGCACCCGAAGGCAGCAAGTAAAGAGGCTGGCGCCACTCCCGGCAACGTGAAGCCGTTGCATCGCGCTAGTGAGGCGGCTACCCACAACATGAAGCGAGGTATCGTGCTCTTCTCCTCACACCAGAGCAGTATGTTTAAGCTTTTTCAAAAATGAGCCGCGGTAAAGGCTGACTCGCCTCCAGCGAAGCCGTAGGTTTCTCTCAGAACTTTTGCGGCTGGGCCCTGCCACAGCGTCGTGGCGAAAACCTGAACGACGGGAGACATCTTAGCACTTCCTGATACCTGGAGACGCGTGGGGACGAAGTCTTGAGGGAGCTGTGTGAACGCAGTAGGCGAATCCAACATCGGCCATACTCCGGAAAGGTGCTCTAATTCAAGAGCAGAAGATAGCCGCCAGGGTTTCGTAAGATTCGTGGGCCGCTTCGGTACTGACTCGCGCACGAAATTCTCAAAAGGGTATGCAGAATCCATTCGTGACGTCACAGGCACGTGTCGGCCCTGCAGTGACGTACCATGCCCACTACGTCAATATCAAGCCTCACTGTACGCCGACATCTCATTTGCCTTAACACGGCAAAGCAGAGCTCCTGACGAAGCGCGGGCGGCGGCTGACAGAGCGGGTCAGCTCGCCTGTTTTAGTAGGACGCCCAGAGAGGCGACGCCACAGCAGGCGGGTTCATCGGGCGACTGCCCTACTGAGCCTAAGCTGGTCTCTTCGGAGAGTGACTCCTCGTAAGCTCCACGCTGGCTGGCCTGGACGAAGTGCTGAGCTCTGATTGTCTTACTGTTGGCATCTCCGTGTCTTCCTGAAGCTTCATTCCAACGGACAATGCCGGGATGCGAAATTCCTGTTTTCGCCCCCGCACTGAGGTGCCGTTCTTGTCGGGTCACCGGAGAGGAGCGCTGCTCGTGAAACCTCCAGGGAGAAACGACGGGAGACCCTGTCGCTCACGAGGCATGCGCATCAGATGACAAAATTGAAGTATAGCCTATCTTTCTGCGGTCTATCATCAGCCATAATTGACCTGTATCACCTGAAGGTGGCGTCGGACGGGGGACAGCAACTTTGGTTCCGTCTCGATCATCGGTGCTGCTATGCACACCTAACTGATCGCATGTATAGACACATGAATGTGCTATGCCCTCTCGAATATTGTTGCATGAATAAACCAGCATACACGAGAGACGCTTTGTCTCATCCGTGCCAAGTGCACATGCATTTTGCATAGGGCATGTGCTCTTCACGTATCATAGTCCAGACGACTGTCCCCTTGACCAATATCCCGTTGTCAGATTTCGATGCATGAGAACTACACATGAAGACAACGAATCACTGTCAATTCGTTACACAAACGGCTACAAGTATCACAGCAGCTCCTCTTTCTTTCAACAAGGCCCCCGTCATAAAGAGCCGAGAATCTGCTGTACCACAGTGCCCTCCGGAAGAGGTACACCTCACGCGCACGAGAGATTCATTCTATTGGGTTGAAGCGTTCTACGGAAACTACCGGTACGGCTTCCTTTTTTCCTCCGCACAACAGCCTGGTGGTGGGATGGGCCGGGCGACGGCCGAACATCTGGCTGGATTCGCCCTTAGACGGAGACTTCGGGCGTTCACTAATACATTATACGATCACAAGAAAAAGCGGTCCCACGTTCCGCAGAAAAACCGCGGCTACATGTTTTCGTGCGGGTTGATACGGAAAAAAATCCCTCCATTTCTGACTTCACATACTGACACTTCTCCCTCTTCTTTCCAGTGACCATGTGCAGTGGAACGGATGTCCTCTCCTGTGGGCAGGGTCACTGGAAAGAAGAGGGAGA
>NW_027163545.1:0-267 GCF_002600585.1 Cystoisospora suis
TCTACTGCATATCACCCTCAAACTGATGGTCAGTCTGAACGTACCAATCAGACTATTGAACAAATGTTACGTTGTGCATTGAGGGGGGATGATAGCAAGTGGGCTAAGGTATTACCATTGCTTGAGTTTGCCTATAATAGTACGCAACATTCCAGTTCCAAGCACGCTCCCTTCGAGCTACTCTATGGGTTTGTTCCTCCAAAGCCAGTGTGTCAGCAGCTTCAGCTTCCTACGACTACGGCAACAGATCTCCTTCCTCTGCAAGCA
>NW_027163546.1:0-7976 GCF_002600585.1 Cystoisospora suis
GCAGCCGACAGCCCTGACCCCCCGCGCAGACCGGGAGATTTTTGTGTTACACCTGGCTTTTGATCGTTGTGATGCCGATCACCCCACATGTCAGCGTAGCTAGGCCACCTTGCCAAGAGTGTTCGTTTCGGTGTTTCCTCGCCGCTTTCGAGTCACCACTCTCCGGAGAGCTACATGTGCTACCTTGGTTTTCAGGTGCCACCAGGGGCGTCCGGGGCTCTACACTCGCAACTGCGTGTCCAGCTTTGCGAAGCAGTCAAGTCGAGGCAGGCGCAGGGCTCTACTACGGGACTCATGCGTTCTTGGGATATTTGGTTCACATGGCGGCAGTGGTGGGCAAGTTCGATCCAGGGTAGGCTATGCGAGTTTGCAAAAGTAAACCATGAGGACCACTATCCGTCCAGCAGATGAAGCCGCCGAATTGCATTCTATGGGACGGTATGCTGCCCGCAGGTGGCTCAGTAAGAGGCTGACAATCATCACTCCCTATGGTCTGAAAACTCCGAAGATTCACCACATCATCCTTTCGTTTATTCGCAACTTTGCGAATCCCGGCTTTCTTTCTGGTTTCGTCGACGGCGCGGTTGCCAACAAAATACAACGTCATTTTGTGGTAAGAGCACAGCGGGTTTGGACTGCATGTACTCGGTAAGCCCGGGATCTTATACACTCAAGGGCCCAATGCTCAGGACAACGGAGCACTCTGTGAACAGGGTGGCACTCCCTGGCAGGGCAGGAGCAGGAGCAACCGCCTGTGGTCTCTTAGTTTTCCGTGTGCTGTCAAAGCGAGCTTAGAATGCTTTCTGACACTGTGAAGTGGCGAGGGGACGCTCGCCTGCCCCATCTTTTAACGCCGCCCCTGCTCCCTCACCAAGCCCCGGCCCCGCGGGCTTTTAGTAGCTCCGTGTGCAGGTGACAGTGCAGCAAGAAGAAACACTTCCCCGCCACTTGGCGACTTGGCGCTTGCGCTGTTTGAGTGGCCTGCAGGTTGCCAGGCACAAGGACTGGTGGTTTCTGAATTCTTACAGCACCGGAATCCAGCAGCCCGACGGCCTTGGTCCACACCAGGTGAACAATGCTCAGACACGGCCTGTATAGCCCACCCTACATGAATAAGAAATTCAGCAGGTGAATACAGAGCTGCGGCCGCTGGAGAAGCTGCGGATACCTGCGGCGCGAGCTGCGCGAGTCACTGCCCCCGTGCGGTCATAGTACGACGCGAACCCCTTGGCAGGTCCGACCGCGTTCATTTCTCGCCAGTTACGCTGACACTGTTGCTTGGCTCCAGGAGAGCAGCAGCGAAGCGGCATTCGCGTACTGGGCAGTCTCGGTGTACGGCAAGACGTGCAACGATGCGCATCTGGAACAGTGGGGTCGACTACTCGCCGCTACGGAGGTATACGCAGCCAACGCGTATATTCATATCAAGGAATGTAAGTGTCTAGTAATACACCTGGCGGGCGACGGTTCTACCTACTGTCGGCCTCTGGATAGACAACGGAGCTGCCGGAAAGGCGCCGTAGACCTGCTCTCTTAACATTCCGTGTTTTTTAGCTGGTCCTACACGTTTGATGGCCTTGGACCGAAGAGTACGTCCACCGCCGAGAAAAAACGGAAAAGCAGCACTGAAGGAACTGAGCAACGGTAGCGAAGTTCCGACCTGCTCGGTTCTCTCCACGGTAAGCTGTCAAAGAGGAGAATGTCTCATTCATGTCTTTCGGATCAGGGAATGAAATATACCCACCTGCAGTCCGATATCTGGGCGCCATCGGACGGTTACATGAGACTGCTGCTGTGTTCAATACGGCTGAAGGCATTGAGCCTTTCAAGGTGAGCGAACCCTCGTACCATATTGCTCGAACTCAAGTGTGCTGGGACAGCCTTCGTGCTCCTGGAAGAGGGAGCAGAGGAACCGGCTTAATTTTGAAGTGCCGTCTCGACGTTCGCTGCTGCACGTTTTGCGTTGGTTACATTTCCTGAGCACCGGCTCCTTCCAGTTGGGTCTCTTGCGGGGGCCCAAGAAGTACCTGTGCTTCCCCCTCTCCCTGTCGGTTAGAGCAAGTAGCTGTTTCAGTTACGGAAGATAGCCGCATGTGGTAGCCGACAGATGTCCTATGGTGATGCTGTTCCCCTTTCGCAAACCGCCACTGCTAGACAATAAGCCTGTTTGTACTGTTACTGTGGCCAGATATTCAGCAAACAAGTGGTGCCCTTAACTCCATTCTCCTTCGAGGTCATTGACGCGGGCTGGGCTCTTTGGATGACGGAGCGTTGGCGGAGTGCATGTGTGCAAGACCTTGCCAAATGTTTCAAGGAATTCGGTGACATCGGTCTCACGCAGATGTCGCTTTACACGCACAAGTGGATTCAGGTGTGTGACAAATGGCCGGCCGCACTATGTTTTTACATACATTGGTGCTCGTGTGTCCCGCGGGTAGCTTCTTTGTAATAATCTGCAGTTGATGTATAACACAGAGCAGTTGGCACGCTGAACCATCACTGCGAAGCACCTCAGGCCCAAATGCATTTATCCAATTTGCCAGCCCAGAAGCAGTCTGTGTTTGTCCGACTTCGATACCAGCTGCCATCTTTGCTCTGAAGCGTCGCTTGCTGCACCCTTTTACTTCCTGTACCAGGATAATGCCCCTGAAGGTGACAGCCACGACAGTGCTATCATGGGGGAGATCGAGCATGCCACTCAGCAAGTACTTCACATCAACTGCTTTCAAGTGAGTCGGAGAGACTTAGTAAGTCCGACTGATTACTGACCCCGGAGCTGCGCCAACAACCGCAGGCTTTCCGCCCTGCCGTGCTGTTAGAGAAAACTGAATGCAAAGCATACATGAAAGTCGCAGGCGCCCCCGTCACCTTCTCTACAGGTGAAAAGCTTCGACTGCGGCGTCCACACTCTATCAAATGCTCTCTACTTTGTTGCCATCGCGCAAACGCTCGGAGGCGCTTCCGCAGTTTTGGATGCTGAAGACGGCAATGGAAGATACCGCATATACTGAAGCCTAGCCGGTCGGAGTCGCGAGTTTCGACGCAAAATGAGACGGTAGGGCACCTAGGGGGTAACGTGGCCGCCCCCGAGTTCGTCGAGACGCCTTGAGCTCGCAGTAATCATGATAGACCCAGGCCACTCTGCGCCGGGTGCTGCTAAGGTTGTTAGCCGAAGAGTCGAGCTGTGTCAATCCGGAAAGCTGACTCGCCTCAGGAAAACCTGGCTGGACGCTTTACACACATGTGGTCGCTTACCCCCGCTTTAAAAAAGTCCCGCAGGCACAACAGACGCGAGGACGACTGGAGTACTCGATTTTGTTGCGACCTTCCTACTCTTCGCGAGACAGAGTCGGTGGACCGTCAGGGATTCTGCCTGATGTCTTGTCCGCCGCATGCAGCACTGGTTTGTATGGGCAGCACTGCCCTGCACAACAGCGCATGGTTCTCAGCCTGTGTGCCGAAATTTGTTTTTACGTAAACAAAACCTTGCTGATTCCGCTGTTCTGCTTGTACCCGTTCTGTCGCCGACGGCACTGCTAAGAATGTGCAGAAGGCGCTGATCCCACGTGCGACTGCGACCCGCAAACAGAGGGGTGTCGCGGCATCCCGTGCTACGCGACCGGCATAGTTCCTGATAGTTGCTCAACATCGCCCTACTGAATTTGCTTAGGACCATTTCTGGTGGGCTGCTGACTTCCCTGCCGGTGCCCGGCTTCGGACCCCTCGCCTCGGCGTCGTGAACTACGGCGAGACAAAGCCTACGCTGGCATACTTGTTCTTGCTACAGTGAACTAACTGGCTTTGTCAGCCCTCGGAGTCAGCGTTTCTAGCAGTCGCGTCTTCTAACATATAAACTAGACAACCCGCCAGCCGTGCGCCTGAACGAAGTTTTTGCCCTCACCTAGCACCAAATCTGTCTCCGTCTCCCGGTGTCGCGCACAAAATCAGCTGCACAACCGAGACACAGCAACCTACGTATTCATGTACTGGACAGAGAGTACAGCCTGTCCATGTTCGATGGAGCAGTTTCGATGAGCCGCTTTGTTCAAGCTCACTGGAGCCATCAAGGGCCGAATGCCAGAAAGGTCATGCAGCAGTTCAAATCAGATTCCACTTGTTTAACTCGTGCGCAGTTCTCTCGAACAGGACCCCGAGTTCAGTCGTGCCGTTGATCGGACTAGGAGGCAGGCGCAGACAGCTGTGCTTCCGCCTTCCCTAACTGGAGATCGGGCCGCTTTTGCCGCCGCACTTGTATACCGGTGGCCCCTGCAGAGGAGCCGACTGTAAAGGCGCTCTCCCGACAGTGCTCTTGTCTAGTTAGAAACGAACTATTCGCGGGTAGCGTGACCTCAGCTCATTCGCAGAAGGCCTTCGGCCCCAGTTATTCCGCATCTGCTTGCCGGGCACAACACTTCTTGGTCTTCTTCCCGCTGCCACAGGAGCACTTCTTGTTTGCGTCTCGCGACCGGTGGACGCCAGGAGGACCACCTGCCTCGAATGGAATAATGTCCTGTTCTAACGTGTCCTCGCCTGCAACCGGAAACCCGTATTCGCGCAAAGCCACCGACATCGGATCTTGTCTATCAGAGGCCTAGGAAACATCTTTTCGGTGCCGTGTACAGAATCAAAAGAATGCATCAGCATGCACACTGTAATCACCGGGAGCTGACGGACGCGGTCTTTGGCCGTCGTCATCCAGTCTGGCTTGTGGGTAGCGCCGGCACAAAGGGACGCGCTACCCCGGAAAGGCGATAAGGTGAGACCATCACTCCCCGGTGTTACCTGCCGGCCACAGCGGAAGACAGCGCTCCACACACCAGCAGAAACACGATTGTCTGGCTGTGCCGTACTCGCCGCGGCAGATGAGCGGACTGCGGCCAAGCACAGAGAAGACGTACGACCCTTAACAGAAAAACAAGAATAGCTTGCATTCAGAAAAAGGGAGACGCATGTGCATGTCCAAGGCTGGGATTTATCAGGTACACACAACTGGAGCCTGTCCTTGTACTCGAACGTTCTTCTCGGAAAGTTACCTGTCGAGACCCAGGTAAGCTAGTGATCAGAGGATTACCCACCTTGCCTTGGATCATTCCGGAGTTGTCTATCAATGTCGCCAGGTCGAAGGTCACCAAGCAAGTGTCTTGCGCCACGGTTGAAGACAGAGTACGCACTGATACTACCCCCTGTTTCGTCGTACCGCAGGTTCCATAAAATCAGTCCGAAGCCCACGAGAGTGCCTGCTCTTGAAGCAAGGGAGTCACCACACCGACACACCTGACACGTGAACAATGCAGTGAGGCTAGCGCGGGGACGAGACAGTGGACTTCCGACAAGAACAACAATGAAGATACGGAAAGTACCGCTACGAAACGGCCTTCGGTACAGCTCGGTTCGGCACGACCAGTCTCTGCCACTTGACCCTCACGCAGATTCGAACCCCGACAGCCACACCGCGGCCGGGAAAAAGCTGGAATGTGCTCCCACAATGCGCACGCCACCTTTTACAGTTTCACATAGGTCAAGGGAGCAGAGCCCGTACTGTTGCCATGAAACAAAAATCTGACGGCACCCCCACTCGAAAACGAGTGAACAAGTCTTTCACAGAGTTACCGTGTGTTCAGCCGGCGCGCCATCCAGCGGCGGTAGGCAACGGCATGCCGTTGCGATGCCTGGAAAGTGTTCTGAAACCGCTGAGCAAATGCTCTCGAAAACGAGGGAACGGCTCCCCAGTTTCAGAGCAGTGATCTGCGTGCTCAGCTCATGGATAGTTGCTGACCTGCATGTAAACTGAACAACCCTGCTGAGTCAAAGACGATTCTCGTCAAACCCAAGAACTAAGCCTGCACTTGCTCAACGTCTCGAAAGTGAAGCTAGGCGACTCACATTGTTACCCACGCCTCGGGTGTTCGTGTGCATATATATCCACCCGTAGTTGGCCCGCTGAGAACAACTTAGATCTCTTCTGTGCTGCTGCCAGAAAAGTGCTTCCTCTAGAGTGTAACGGCCCCGGGAACAAGACGTGGATGAAATAGTGCATTTGTGCCTTACAGGGCCCCGAAGCGCCGCACAGCTAGTACTAGGAGAATAGCAGCGACGATCCGCAGAATGTTTCGTCCTGTCCGCAAAGACACACGCAAGACTGAATGCAAATAAAGCGCAACCGTTTTTCCCGCTACGGCCGGACCGAAACTGCTTTCCAACTCTAGCTCTATGGTTCTGCTGAAGGCCTAGAAATATGACCGTATCCAAAGGTAGAGGACAAGGCGTCAGGCCGGCGAGAAGGCTACAAGGCGTATCCCCAAGGTTTGTCCGTTCAGCGCTACAGCTGCTGCGAAGTAACTCGGAGCATAAAACGAGCCAGCTTGATATGACGCGTGAAGTAACAACCCGGCGAAGCAAGTGTCTCACGCGTGGCTCACGGGTGCACAAGGCGGTCAACTGCTCCTTCGAGAAAACGTCTCCCAAACGGAAACCGTCTTCATCTCCGTTGTCCATTTTGGTGAACGAGAGGAGAAAGTCAGGTGTCCGCCGGCAGACGTGAGAGTCTTTCAGGATCTGTACAGATGACAATGAGGCTTGTGGTTTTGCGTGGCCGTACGATTCATTCGCTGCGTGGGCAGTTATTAACCGCCTGACGCCCTGCTTTGTAGAGAGTCAGATTCCATAAACAGCTCGTGTTGAGGTCAACGGGAGAGGCTTCTTCAAGACGGAGTGTCTCTGCCATCAGCTCGAGGGTCCCGAGTGGATTTCTTTTCTCAGTGAAAAAAAGGTGCCGCGCAGGCTGTCCCCAGCAGGTTATCGCGACTGAGGAAACAGGGGCAAAGGCTACCTTTCGCCCGCTTTCCAATGGGGAAGAGCAGGCCTAAAGATGCTGCAGAAGTGGTAGAGGTCGAGAAGACAGCAGCAAGTTAGAGCGCACTCCGTGCTGAAGAGAAACCCACAAAACGGAAGACAGGCTCCCAGGGCGCGAAGCGCTCTCCTTCGAAGAACCGCCACACCACGGGGGGGCTCGACGACTGTCACATCGCTTCACGTCTGGCCGACAGACATCTTGTCGGTCACGGCGGTGTGAAGCCGCAGTACAGCCCGAACAGCTACCTCACGCTAAGAATGAGTCCCTCTTCGCCATGCAACCATGTGTACACGACTAGCTCAGTAGCACAGGCTCCGTGACAGAAAACGGCATCGACCGAAGGGCTACGCCCACACCATCGGCTCGTAGAGCGGCGATCTCCTGTTTCAGAACAGTCGCATTTCGTAAATCCCCTGTCTGTCAGAAGCGGGCTCATGAGATCGTGCGCTTCCTGGAGACGTGGCTTGCATGCAGCTCACCGCATCTGGCACCTGCTCGCCTGACTTTCTACACCACTAGGTCCGACAGCTGCCGGCCAGCAGGAATGTTGCTCCACTGTAAATGCGTTTTCTCAGGGGAGAATCGGGTATCCCTGGAGCAACCTCACAAGAGGATACGCCACTGCGCTCCCGTGTTTGCATCGGGGCCAACAACGGTCGCAAGTGTTTACGCCCAGCGGTGTGTGGTGGCGGGGGGGGTGCCTAGTCGAAGCAGCTCCGCCACGGCTGCACACTTGTGAACAGACTTCTGCGCTTCACTCCAGAGCAGATCACCTCCAGGCGAGGTTTGGGGGTGATGTGCCCTGACGGACGGAGGCTCGAAAAGAAGCTCGGGGAACACGCAACGAGAGCAACAACACGTTTGGTAGGACACGATAGTACACACTTGAACGTAGAAACTTTGGTGTCAGGCACGGGCTCGGCCACCCTCGACGCGATCGGAGTCAAGCGTTACGCA
This sequence comes from Cystoisospora suis, assembly GCF_002600585.1. Taxonomy (NCBI): domain Eukaryota; phylum Apicomplexa; class Conoidasida; order Eucoccidiorida; family Sarcocystidae; genus Cystoisospora; species Cystoisospora suis. Next base: position 7,811 of record NW_027163546.1, read on the forward strand.
GTGTTCGGTGAACTTCCCTACCGGAAAAAGGTCAAAAGAAGCAAACAAAAAAACTGTCACTCCCCTAACCCGCCGGACTCAAGTCCATCGTGATGGGCTCTCATATTCCGCCTCCCCGGCTGGGACCCGCTGCGGGTCCCAGCCGGGGAGGCGGAATATGAGAGCC
>NW_027163547.1:0-318 GCF_002600585.1 Cystoisospora suis
CCCCCCTGTGTCTCTTCTTCTTCTTCTTCTTCTTCTCTTCCACGGGCTTCCCAGTCTTCTTGCAGATAAGATGAAGAATACAAGGAGCCTTCTCCGTCACCTTCCTGCGTTAAAGGGGAGAAGAAACCTCCATCGATTCTTTTGTCATAGAAAGAAGGGGGGGGGGGATCAAAACGTATAATAGGCAGAGGAGAAGATGAAAGCGAAGAAGGAGAAGAAAAGACAGGACAAGAAGAAGAAGAAGAAAAGTGGTCACTTGGCCCTTCAAGACTTCCCACTCCACCATAAAGAGGATGAGGAGACGAAGAAGAAAGAGAA
>NW_027163548.1:0-2219 GCF_002600585.1 Cystoisospora suis
TGCTGCCCGCGCGCCGTCGACACCGGAAGCAACACGCTATGGTCCGCCAGTCCGTGTCGACGGCGCGCGGGCAGCACAACACCTGGAGATGTTCGGCCAGCGTTGCGGGGTGGCGCCTCGACACGTTCGCCGGGAGTTGCGCGGCGACTCCTCGACATGTTCACCCCGAGTTGTGAGGTCATTCTTGGAAATGTTCGCCAAGAGTTCCGGGGAGACAACCAGGGGTGTTCGCGCTGAGTTGCGGAGTGGCACGTGGAGACGTTCACCCAGATTTTCGGGGTGGCACGTAGACATGTTCACCCAGAGTTGCGGGTGACACCTAGAGATGTTCGGCCGGAGTTGCGGGGTGACACCTATGGGTGCACCACCGCACAGTGGGTTCGGACTCCCCCCGCCGCCTTGGGGGCTGCCGATATTCGTACAGAACATTAGGCAGTGGAGGTCTCTGACTTACCAAACGGTTTTTCGTCTTCCTCTGTCTTTCCCTTTCTGCAAATTGAGGGTTTGTCAGTCACCCCCCTTTCTCGCTATTTGTTCCATTACAATCCTGCCGGCATAGCTCTCGGACTTGGGGTGTCTCTCATCTTCGTGACTATCGGAAAAGTACTGAACTATTTACCTGTGCTAACAGGAGTTTGATGCGCAGACCTCCTGAAGACTCGGGACGAACTTCTTCTCGCAGCTTCTATTTTGGTACCACCTCTCATTTCAAGCAAAAATCTAGTCAGCGGATGGCGGTTGAGCATTGGTATGTTTCCCCGGATGCGCTGGTTACGGCATTTATCTACAGCTACCTCCACTGATGTTATTAAGCAACAGTTCATTTTCCGTTCTCTGCAGATCCTCAGCCCGTTCAATGTCTCATAAGGTAGGAGTCTTGCTTTGCTACCTGAACTTGATTCATTGCTGCAGACACGACGATACACCGTTCCTACAAACACAGTAGAATACAGAATGTTTGGCTCGCAGAAATGTTTACAAGGTCCGTCGGTTCTCTCCAGGATCATCTAACAGCCCGCGACGGACTTGAGAGCTTGTCCAGTACAGCAATAAGGCACCGCTCTCTTATTAGTACCTACAAGCATCCCGAGGCAATATCTTGTCACGAAGGCATGAAGTGTGCATGACATGTGCATCAGTGTGATATACAAGTTTGCTTTTTCTTCTTCTTCTTGACGTGACCCAGCTGAGCAGTATATTCCAACGGATCCTCAAGTCTGCTGCACGGTACGCACAAACAGAGGACATCCGCACTGCCATGATTTTGCAAGAACAAGTGCTTTGTTGATCACTGGCGTATGCCGCACAGAGATGGAGAGGTGTGTCTTTCCCTGCAAAAAGGTATCCGTGAGAAATATGTGGACTACTGATCACCACATGTGACAGAAATGTGTGAAAGAGTGGACGGTTGTAAGAATTTAGCAAGTCAGACAGGTGTCTGAATGACCGTCTATGTACCGGGCCAGCACGCGAAAGAAGGGAACGAGTTTTAGTGGTCTATTTCAACCGCTTGTCCTCTTTTCGCATCTCCCTCCGACCCGCCGGGCCGAGGGTCGACCTAGCAGCACCTCACTCGACGACAGGCAGACAGCATACACTCATCACACTGGGAAGCTTCCTTAGGAGAATCTCCTCCTGCGAGAGCGACAATTCCATCTGGGGTACATCTACACAAAAAGTGAGGATTCAAGCGAGGCATCTGTCCTGAGTCTCCCTTCTTTTCGAATAATGAAATTTCTTTCGTCCTCTGTGTGTAACTTCTCTGAAGTTATGATGACTCACAACAACCACTACCGTGCACGACACGACATACTACGCGAAGGCGCGTCACAAACATCAGGCGTACTGGCCTGTCTGTCCATAGTATGAAAACAATATTCACTGCACATTCTATAAACGAAAAAAATGAATATGTCGCGCCTATCTGAGTGAATGACAAGTATCGGACACACACAGATTCTACGACAGTTGGAAAACGAGATATAGAAAATAAACTGTTCCCCCTCTTTTCTTTCTCAAGCGCGAACGTGGTAAAGAACCACCCCCGTAGTGTGTATCAGTGTGAAGCTTCCTTAGGAGAATCTCCTCCTGCGAGAGCGACAATTTCATCTGGGGTACATCTACACAGAAAGTGAGGATTCAAGCGAGGCATCTGTCCTGAGTCTCCCTTCTTTTCGAATAATGAAATTTCTTTCGTCCTCTGTGTGTAACTTCTCTGA
>NW_027163549.1:0-258 GCF_002600585.1 Cystoisospora suis
GCCGGGGAGGAATAATGGAAACCGCGCCTCAGCAAGCTGGGAGAACTGTGGTCATCCACAAGGGTGTAGTGGTGTGGCAAGCCTGGATCGGTGAAACTGTGACGAGACAGTGTGGTGAGCATGCGTCGGATGAACACGTGTGATGACCGGGACTGTCACGGGAGTGCCCTGGAAAGAACAGAACTTACCTTCCTATGGAAATACCGAGGGAACTAAAGAGTGGACACCGGGCGCTGTAGTCTTGCCCCCACGTGGCGT
>NW_027163550.1:0-227 GCF_002600585.1 Cystoisospora suis
GATTATACATCTATAAGTAGACTGAGAATAGACACTTTATAGACAGGTAGACAATCCGTAGATAGACTTGGTATAGACAGAGAGAAACAACGACCATTCCCTGCTTACCTTGGCAACGGCCATCTCGCAGTCTTCTTGAGTAACGTACATACGCCTCTCACGAAGAGCGAACATTCCTGCCTCCGTACATACAGCCTAGGAAACAAAGAAGGAAGAAAAAGAAGAAA
>NW_027163550.1:681-833 GCF_002600585.1 Cystoisospora suis
TCTCTCTCTCCGTATGTATGGAGAAATCGAAGCGGACTGTGAGGTACCTTGACTTCTGCTCCAGAGGCGCCGTTCATTTCTTGGGCAATTTTCTGCATGTCTATGCCTCTCATTAAATTCATCTTCCGGCTGTGAATCTTCAAAATCTCCGC
>NW_027163551.1:0-214 GCF_002600585.1 Cystoisospora suis
TATTGGATGTTCCAGTCTCTGCGACTCCGGGTCCCCTCAGTTCTTGGATAGGGTCCTTCACGGCCTCTCCGCCCAACTCAGAACGTTCCATCTTTTCGCCACACGAAGGGCTGGCCTCCACTATCCCAAGGCAGTCACTCCAAACGGTCACGGGTCTTCTCCGACCTCCACAGTCTGTCTTTCTCAGAGGACATTCTGTCAGGATTTTACAATC
>NW_027163552.1:0-219 GCF_002600585.1 Cystoisospora suis
CTTCTTCTTCTTCTTCATCCGTCTTGCTAAAGGTGGATATTTAGCTCTCCAGACAGGATTCATTCATCTACCTTTGTATCTGGATGAATGGATGAAGTCTGACTCGAGCTCATGACAGAAACTTCACTAGAAAGATACTTTTTACGAAACCTCCTCGAGAAAAGAAAAGGAAACACGTCTCCCGAAGAGGAAAGCAAAAAAGAAGAAGAGACAGAAGAA
>NW_027163552.1:464-800 GCF_002600585.1 Cystoisospora suis
TTCTTCTTTTTCGCTCAGCAAGCTAGGTTATCTCGCGATCTATCTCTGTCTTTCTTCTTTTCTGCTTCTCTCTTTCTCAAGAGGGAGAGAGTCAGTCAGAGGAAGAAGAGGGATGGATGGTCTCCTCATCCTTTGCATCCATCATTTGGCGGCAACGAAAGAGCTAGAAAAGAGCTCTGCACATTCTCGGACAAGTCAGGGGGCTTTTTAAACTAGGAGAATTTCTGTTTTGGGGAATAAATAGTTGTTTCCGTCTGTCTCTGCCTTCTCTCAGTCCCTTCTTTTCTAAAAGGAGGGGGATGGTTAATAGCAACGAAGAGATTTCTTTTCTTCTTC
>NW_027163553.1:0-276 GCF_002600585.1 Cystoisospora suis
CACTTCCGCAGAAAACCTATGTTTACTGTTCGATGCGCGCGCACTGACGGCGGAAAATCCACTACGTACGCGAGGTCGTTGACACGCTTGAGCACCGTGAAAGGCCCTTCCCAGCGCGGGGCGAGCTTCTCCCTTATACCGGCCTCGCACCAGGCGAGTTGACACCATCACGAGGTAACCAGCTTGCAGTACTTCATGTTCCCGAGTCCGATCATAGTTTTTCTTTTGCGCCTCCTGTGCTTTAACCGAATTGTCCTTTGCTAATGCTAGCCGTGC
>NW_027163554.1:0-242 GCF_002600585.1 Cystoisospora suis
ATGGGTGTGGGAGGTATGAAACCGTATAACAGGTCGAATGGGGCTGCTTTTGTACTCGAGTGTTGCATGCTGTTATATGCATACTCTACTAGGGGTAACATCTCGGCCCACTTGGTTTCATCTCCTCTTAACACGCACCGTAGCATCTGTTCAATTGTCTGATTTGTGCGTTCTGACTGGCCATCGGTTTGTGGGTGGTACGCTGTTGACATTCTTTGCTTGATGTCCAGCTGTTTACACAA
>NW_027163555.1:0-185 GCF_002600585.1 Cystoisospora suis
TCTACTTGTCGTTCTTGCAGCTTCTGCGCTTGATGTGCGTCGATCTGCTGCTTCCTCATTTGCTTCTCCTGTTCTTTCCTTCTCGTGCTAGGTAGCCCTTGGGCCCTAGAATTGATTGCTAATTTACTGGTCCCGCGAGGTTCCCTCGTTTCCTCGCTGCGTCGTTACGTTCGTTGAACTTCGAC
>NW_027163555.1:666-913 GCF_002600585.1 Cystoisospora suis
CGAAGATGGGCTCCTTCCTTTCCAGGCCCAACATTCGACCCTTTATTCCCCGAATCGCACCACAAGAAAGGTTCTCCTTCTTATTTCTTCCAATGACACCAAAAGAAAAGTTCTCTCTTTATTTCTTTCAATCGTACCAAAAGAAAAGTTCTCTCTTTATTTCTTTCAATCGTACCAAAAGAAAAGTTCTCCCTTTTGTCGACGAGTAGGGTGCCCAGAACTGGTGCCCCACTGGTCTGATTGGGCT
>NW_027163556.1:0-125 GCF_002600585.1 Cystoisospora suis
ACTAGAATCCATCCATTTATTAAGAGTTCCCGCACCTGGAACGCGTTTTCAGCACAAACAATACCGACTCTCTTGTGCACACAGCACATCACGGGCCGCTTGGCCTAGCTCGACGGCTCCGGCCC
>NW_027163556.1:574-819 GCF_002600585.1 Cystoisospora suis
CCGGTTTTCTAGGGTTCTATTAACTATGTTGGCGTCCTTCTCTGATGATTAGGCTCCTCTAGGAGCCCTAATATTGCCTATCTAGAATCCACGGACCGTAGTTTCCCCCTCCCGGTCCGTGGGTCAGCTTAGCTGCCCGTATATTGGGTCTTGGGTTTGGCTAATGGCTGGTCTCTCCGTGATTTCGTTGTTTTCTTGACTTTTACTGAGCTTCACGGCTCCGGATAGACTTCCCTATCTTTATT
>NW_027163557.1:0-209 GCF_002600585.1 Cystoisospora suis
TGCTCGTCTGGCCACTCTGGAGCCGCGGCAGCCAGCTGGGCTGGGCCTCTACCTTGAAGAACCGCTCGGCGAAGTGTTTGGCAGGCGGTGTACGTGTGTCCTTGTTTGTGGCAGTAGCAGCACGTTAGCTCCCTACTTCTGGATTGCTGAGCCGGCTGCGGACGTTGACCTCTCCCTCGCTGATCGAAATCTTGCCGAGAAACCCCGGC
>NW_027163558.1:0-1857 GCF_002600585.1 Cystoisospora suis
GAGAGAGACTCGATTGCTATTGTTAGTCTAGAATCGATAAAGGAAATGAACCTCTTCAACTTCTCTATCATCGTCTAAGTTCTCTGAATAAGCCTGGAATACATTCGCCCTGCTCTGCTGCTTCCGAGCAGCTTATACGAGAAAGAAGAAAAAGAAGAAGGAAGCTAAGGAAATCCCCTCGTTAGTTCTAAATTCTCTCTAGTCCTCTTGCAAGCCGTAGGCTGTCTAGATATAGACGTCACATCTTGCCCGGAGGAGGAGCTTCAGTTCATTTGAACTTCTCTCCAGCTGTCTATACACTTGAAGGGGGGGAGGAGTTCTCTTTACGGCGGAGAAGTCTATGGTTGCATCTATCATCTGAGTCTCTTGAAACCTTCTATCTCCATTCACATCAAAGATCGATTCCAGCGCCTCTCAACAGACTCTTGTTTCTTTATCCTTTCCCCGGGACTTCTCTCTCAGTGAGATTTTCTATCCATATAAAGACAGGGGAGACTTTTCAATGAGGTACGTACATATAGACGCGATATAGACAGACAGACAGACATGCCGACAAAGATGGCGAACGAGTGTAGTAAACTCCCTCTTTCCTCTCCTCAGCTAGCGATTGAAGAGGTAGATAGATAGAAGATCATCGTAAGCTGTCATGGCTAGTTGCGAACACCTAGGAAACTTGTGAGAGGCATGAAATTCTGATCCTTTGTGACCTCTTTCTCCATCTTATCTTACGACCCGCCAGAGGAGTATTCTTCTCTTAGAAGCCTCATGTTGTTTCTATCGGCTTATACACGGAGACTTTCTAAGGGAGGTGTAAAGAGAGTTAGACTGAAGAGAATGAAGGGGAGACTTCGTGCCACCTCGTGTGAAAAGAAAGAGAGAAAGATCAACGTCGTTTTTCTTCTACATACCGGAGTTAAGAAAGAATTCTGTAAGGAAAAGAAATTCTCTCGTCGCCGTATCAACGAGCACTTTCTGGTGAGACCTACAAAGACAATCAGAGAAAGGAGGAAAAAAACGAGTGACGGGTTCATATGTTAGAAGCATGTCCTAACACGCTGGTCATACATACCTATATATACACAAAGATATAGATATGCATGCATGCATATGTATCTATATATGTATGTATGTGATACATGTACATTTGTGTGTTGACAGAGAGACAGCGAAGGAAGAAAAGAGAAGAGAGAGAGAGATGTAGTGAGGGAGACTGAATCATATGCAGAGAGGCCTTAGAAGAAAGCGACAGAGAAAGGAGGAGGGGAATGCCTATCTACTACCTGCACTTACAGTCCCTCTGTGTCGATTTCCGCAGAAAGAGAGATAAAGCTCTTTCGATGCTGAGGTGCGTATCACAAAGGATTCTATAGAGAGTGAAGGTTAACGGGGAGTCTTCATTTTTGTCTCCTTTTCAAGTCCAGATGTGAACAGGAAGAAGCTCTTTCAGAAAGATGAGATAGAATTGGTATCTTCGTGCATGGGTCCCTCCTCCCTGTATCTACATCTAGACGCATCCAAGGCTCGATGAGAGCAAGGTCATTCCATCATCTATTTCTTGTACATGCTAAAGATGTATACTTCACTACACGCTTATTATACTGGTAAAGAACTGTGTATACACATATATACATATATGCATGTAGAATATGTAGACAATACAATCTCTAGACGTCTTCATTCATTCATTCGCATAGGAACTAGCTTCTCCTACAAATAGCCTTAAGCCGCGATGGGTATGCATGCATGCATGCAGGCTGATTTAATCAAGACTTCTGATTAAGAGAAGGCACTCAATTTCCTCGACATGCAGTCCAATGCTTTCCCTTCCGTCTCTCTTCTTTCTTTCTGTCTCTCTTT
>NW_027163559.1:0-355 GCF_002600585.1 Cystoisospora suis
TGTTGCAGCAGGGGGCGGGGTGGATTCTCGGCCTGGATCTCTATGCGCACAGGCCACTCTTCAGGCTTGTGGGGTTGTAGTACTGGGAGACCTACTCCGAATTGCGACAGGGGGTGTCCGGGGATGGTCCGCAGGAGACTGCGAAGAAGCGCAGGCGGCAGAGAGCGGAGGAAAGCTACAGCGACGGACAGAACTGCTCTATGCGTTAAAGGGCTGGGCAGCGCAGCGTGTCGGCCAGATAACGGCCCTCTTTGTGGAGCTAGGCAGGCTCTTAACTCCACAAGGAATGTACGATGTGTACGCACCCTTCTTAGACTTTCTTCTCGCCTACGCAGCCGCAGCTCCAGGAGTACAG
>NW_027163560.1:0-283 GCF_002600585.1 Cystoisospora suis
GTCGACCTGCTGATCTTCGATTGAGTCCTCCGGCCCTGTTACTTCCGTGGTAGGGAGCTCTTGGTCCCTAGAATTGATTGCTATTATCGTTGGTCCGCGAGGTTTCCTTGTTCCTCTATTGCGTCGTTACGAATGTTAGATTTCGGTTGGTTGCAGACGATTGCCTCAGCTTCGTACAGCTCACGATCGCCACTCTGGTAAAAATAGGCCACTATTTCGTGGCGATCGAGGCAGGATTGCAAAATCCTGACAACCCTACCCCCTTGGAAAAATAGCGTAGCTC
>NW_027163561.1:0-514 GCF_002600585.1 Cystoisospora suis
ACGAAGAAGAATTCCCGCTTAACGCAGACAACTTTCTCCCATCCTCTGAACGATAGCCTATCGAACTAAAGAAGAAGAAGAAGCGACACACATCGCAAGAGAGAAAAAAGATAGAGACGGAGAAAGAAGAGAGAGATAGAGAGAGAGAGAAGCTGCGCGCGATGCAAAGAGGTCTCTCCCGTCTTCTGAACGAGAGTCTATTAAAGTAAAGACAAGAGGAAAGATGAAGAGAAACCGAGCCAACAGAAGAGAGATAGAGAAGACTCTCTGAAGAGAAAGAGATAGAGAGAAAGCGATTCTGTATGTATATACATGGCGTGATAGAGATGATGGGTGAACATACAGACAGCTACGATGTAGGCGTAGAAGAGAGAGGTATTACGAGAGAAGGACGGAGAAAGATGGAGGGCTAAACTAGCACAAAGAATGAGAAGATGAATGTATATACCTACGCGGATATATGTGTATGTACGAGGGGATATAGAGAGAGATACATGTAGGTATGTATGGATGT
>NW_027163562.1:0-298 GCF_002600585.1 Cystoisospora suis
GAGCTGTGTCTCGACTGTGCGGCCGGGAGATTGGCTCGCTGCACAACGACACACAATGGCTACAGCATGAAGATCGAGCAAGGGACGAGCCAGAAGACGTAACTGGGTGGCCACTAAGGGTTTCCGTGAGATACTACGCTCTCCATGGCCGTGCCTCATCTTTGTGGCGGCTGGAAGCCGTTCTGGTTGTCTCCGATCCACAGCGAGCTGCAGCTGGGGAACTCAGCTGTACGGGCGCCCAAGTGATGTCCAGCTTCCGTCGTGGTTCCGGAGAGCGGAAGCTGGACATCACTTGGGC
>NW_027163563.1:0-1099 GCF_002600585.1 Cystoisospora suis
TCCTCCTCCTCCTCCTTCTCTCTCTCTCTCTCTCTTCTTCTTCTTCTTTCTCTTCTTTTGTATCCCCCTCTGTCTTCTTGTGTTTTGCTTTCTTCAGACACTTCTGCAGTGCAGTCAATTCTATTCGAAGTATTACGCGCATCCAGAAGAAGAAGAAGACGGCGAAGAGAAGAAGAAGAGGAGTAGCACCGATCAGAAGGATGATAAGATGCTCGTGTCGTCTTCTCTCTCCTCGATCCAGGGGCACGAATGTACAGGAGAGGAGAGAACAACAGAGGAAGGGGAAGAGAACAAGGCGAAGAAGATGAAAGAAAGAGAAGAATTCTCATCCTTTTCTATCTTCCAACGGTACAGCCAGAAAGCACCCGATGCTGAAGATCGAAGACGTACGTCCATTTTACTCATTCCTTCTTTTCTATTCTCAAAACATTCCTATTTTGCAGTTGTACATAAGAAACACTTGAATAGCATCAGACAAGGATAGTTCTTTCTCTCTCTCCCCTATCTTCTTTACCCGGGGATCTACCTATCTATGTATGTATGTCTCTATGTGTGTATCTTGTATGGTCAGTGGCTTACATAGCATCTGGACCTCGTCGCCTTGCACCGTCGATATGTCAGGTGTACATACACCTGAGAACATTATTGTATAGACGATAGACATGTTGTTTCTCTTGACTACGTCTCTGTCTCCTCCAATACGACGACTCCTATTACCACTCTCTTTCTCCGTCTCTTCTTTCCTCGTCCCCGAAGACAATTGATGGCTCCTTCTCTGTCTCTTTCTTCTTTTTCTTCTTCTTTTGTTCCTTTCTCTCTTTTTCTTCCTCATCTTTCTTCTTCAGTCTCTTCTTCTACCTAGTAAAGAAACTCATGTCTATCTATGTGTGTATGTATATTTAGGCATGCATGCATGCGTTTCTTTCCTGGACGTTCTTTTCTCCTCTTCTCTCTTTCTTCGACAGGATAGAATTATTCAAAGAGGTGTCTCTCTCTCCTTCCTCTTTCTTCTGCTTTCCTCCTTTGCCTCTTCCTCGTCCTCTTTTTCTTCTTTTCTTTCTCTCCTTTCTTCATCTCTCTTCTTCCTTTTTCTTTCCTT
>NW_027163564.1:0-5482 GCF_002600585.1 Cystoisospora suis
ACGCGGGAGCGATGTTGTCAGGACGCGAGCTTCCTGACAACATCGCTCCCGCGTGAAGACACAGTAAGAACTCACCTCCGCTCTGTGCCGGGAAACGTTCTCTCCCCGCAGGCAAGCAGAACGATGCCAAGCGGGAGTGCCGGTGCACCACGGACCTCTCCAAGGAATAACCCTAAACCACCTGATTCCGCGGGTTCGGCCTTCGCACTGTTCCGCTTTTTGGTATGCACAGTCAGACTGCGTTGACGGTCCGTGTATGCGCTGCCAGATAAAAAACCTGTACAGGCCTCTTTCGGAACCAGGGGGTCTTTTCACAATCCCTGGAGAAATGACTGTATGCTTCACCAAGGTGGTTCCTGCAGCTAGAGAATCGCGGGAGAGACACCGCAGCTCGCCCGGCAACGGGACTCCTTCAAACCTAACGCAGCGCCAACAAGCAACGACCGCCTCACTTCAGGAATGAGGTGCGAGGAACATAGAGAATATGGAAGATTACAAACGCAATGTTCTGACGGAGTAGGAGAGTAATAGCTCGCACGGGGCGGGGGACCCGGGCGAGGCGTGCGGTCGCTTTCCTTCTGCTGTTTGGAGACGATCCAGCCAGGCACAGCGCGCTCACGGCTGAGGAAAATCTCAGTGCGGAGCCCGAGAAGGAAAGGCGGTAAAACCGCACCTAGTGATACTGGGCCTTGACGGGAAAGATCGGATGTTTACCCGAGCTGCAGCCGTGAAGAGAGAGACCGCGAGCTGCAAGTGGGGGAATTTCTGAAGGCAGGAAAACCACATGAGGGAGCGGAAGCAACAAAACTAAGCAACTGGTGAACTTCCAGGGACCGACGACACCCGGCCTAGGTAGCGAAATCACACACGCACACACACACACGTAAAGAGCGATACGCCCTAACTCCTGGAAGCGTGGGGAATGTAGTCTTTAATAACATACCAGAAGCGGAAAGCGACAGTAGGATGAGAAGTAAAGAAGTGAGCGAGTCTCGCAACAACCTGAGGGACGCTAACACGACCGCCAGGGCCCTCAGCAAATGCGCAGCAGTAAAGCATTGATTCTACGAAAGCTCGTTTTTTTCTTGTGTTTCTCCACTCAGCTTGGTGCGAATGGAAAGAAGACTACACTTTCCATGCTGCCCAGTCGTAGACCGACAGCGACTAGGCTAGGGTTTCGGCTTTCTCCATGTCCCCCTGGTGTGTGTACCGTACCTCGTAGTTATCATCCTGCGTCGGGCGAGAGCGAAGACCTTTACTCAAAGAGAGAGTAGAAGATTCCGATCCCCCCTCTGCTCGCAGCTACGAACTGGGGCAGTCTCCCTTGCTAACCACCCGTATCTCTTCCCCTTCTACCCAGAAGTTACATCCTCCTCTGCTGCAACAATAAGGACGAAAAAAAAAAGTTTCTCAGATTCTTATCTTTTCTTTTTCTGTCTTCTTTCTGTGCTTCTTTCGTAGATCACACCCGGGACTTCACGCGCATCGGCTTGTGGGTGCAAGGCACAAACAGACGGCCGGTGCTCAGCATTCGGCGCCCGGTCTGCACCTCGTGTTCAGTCTCCTCGAACGTGCGACACACAGAAAGGTACCTCGGTCCTCCTTTTATATCTTGCGTCCTTCTTTTCTCTCCACTCCAACAGTCGATCAGTTAGTGAAGAAGCCGGCGACCAAGACAAGGAAAGTGAAGATAAAACAGTCGCCTTGCAATGCGATCAACGATTTCTCAATGAAGAAGAGAGAAGACGACGAGGATCAGAAACTGTCGAAGGAAGAGGCGCAGGAGGAAGTTGTGCAGATACGCCCTTCAAATGACGTATCCTGGTGAAGTACGAGACTTAGGGTTCTGCTCCTCGTCACACAGAGTCTCTGACAAGTACCATGTCTCGTCGTAGAAGGATATCGACGAGACCCGAGGGCTTTGAAGGCACCTGTGGACATCCGTGTCGATGCGAGACCGCTTGAGTCCGGCGTGTACGCTGTTGTGGCTTCTCCCCGTGCCTGGGCCTTCATTTTGTCATACATCCGTACTCTGGATGCTCTGGAGTGAAGTCAAGTGAGAGGAAGCAGGGACTGAGTAAAGACTGAGAGAGAATAGGAACCACACTACAGAGAGCCAAGGGATAGCTGGGGTATAGCACGAGAGAAGGTGCAAGAAAAAGTCTACTTTTTGAGCGTGAAGTCGCTCAGAACAGCATAGGAGAAAGTGAAGGCGTGTGGTTCATTCAGAAGGAAAAATCTTCAGACCGACTGGTTTTCTAGTCTTTCCATGAATCTGCCTACCTATGCCTGTCTCTATCCAGCTCTGTTGCAGAAAGGAATCATGTCTCGAACATTACGAAGTTTCGTCAAGACTTTGTTGTCACTTCTCGATTTCATCCCAGACCCTGTTTATTTCCGCTTGTCTTCACTTCACGTAAAGGAATTCAGCTTTCATAGCCTTTCTACGGGCAGAGACCGAGCTACCCGGACACACCTGGAGCCCTAGGTACATATATATCTACTCGGAGGCGAAACCCGATCAAGATATACATTTGTTTCCGGGAATTTCTCTGGCCCGCTTGGACCATTCTTTCTTCGTGACAAGAGTCGTCTCACTTTTTGACCAACGTACACACATCATGAGAACGGTTTTCCTCCCTCCTTTAGCTCACATTGAAGTATCTGAGTCCTTCTCCTTCCATTATCTCCTTTGAAGGCCGACTGTCCTGGAGACGCACCCTAGCCGAAGGTGTGGCAGACTGGTTTCAAGCAGGTGAGGAATGTGCAGGGCAGGGAGTCGCGACCCTGAAGCCGGAGTGTCGCTGCAGCTGAGCGAACCACTGACGTCGGGAGCCCCTCCTGCCAGAAACTTAAGAAGTCTGGATCGACGATGGACTGGAGAAGAAAGTCCCAGATAAAAAAAAATATAAAGAAAAAAACGAGCTGCTGCCAATGAGGCAAGCATTCTCTTCTGCGAGCACTGCTCCTAAAAATGCTCCTTGCAACAAACATCACAAGTACCTTGCAGCGCGGTTCTTACCACCAAACACAGAACGTTCTCATATGTGGGCAAAACAAAGAAAACATTCTCTAGTAGTACACACCCCGGGCAGCGCTGAATAATGCAAAGACCAGGGCGGGGAGCGAGGTAACAACAATGCCTTGGGTTGCTGAGGTTGTCGGCGCAGTGGTGGTCTTGGGAGTCCCGGAGACTGCAACTGTCACTTTGCAAGTAGATGTCGCGCTCACTTTGGCCTTGTTCCTTGGATCTGGATAGTCGCATTTGAAGCATAAGTCCTGGGCGTCCGTGGGAAGAGCTGCAACTTTCAACGTATAGTTGCCGTCTCCTCCGTCGACAAGAGTCGCTCCTGGGACTAGGTCACCCAGGTTCGATGCACTCCCCGTACACTCAGGACCCTTATACACCTGCGTGTTCACAGTGACGGGTTTGGATGACGGTGTGCCGCCGCACTGGAACGTGGCCTCCGTATTGGGTTCTGAAATCGCTGGAAGGCTGACGTTTTTGTCGAAATTGCACTCATCTGAGCATCAGAATAGAACAAGACATCACTCTTCTGGCTGGCAGGGAAATAGCGTGCTAAGAGCAGCAATATCTGCTTGTGTTGTCTTTACACATCAGATGCACTGCGCATATGTTATGTTGACTTACTTTGCCCAAGTGCCTCAGGCATGTCCACGGTGACGATACACGACTGTTCTGGAGTGCTGTTCTTGCACCTGAAGTACAACTTCCCCTTGGTGTTCGTGGGGGTATCGTCCAGTTTGACGGTGATGATTTTTGTGTCGTTGTCCATCGACGTTGAGCCACTCACGCCGACGAGACTCTTTATACTCTGGTTACACTGGGCGGCGGCACCCGCGTTACAACATTTGTCCGACGGTGAGGCTAGATCCGGTTCAACCTGATTCGTGTCCTGATGCTCTTCGATTCCGCAGTCAAAGTTGGCTTCAAGGGTGTACCGGTTGAGCTTTACCGTGATGTGTTGTGGTGGCTGGGCAGGCAGGCATTTTTGGGGAGCTGACGTTTCGCTAAGAATTCTTGCCTCTGTTGCGAGCGTCAACGCCTCTGCAGTCTCTCCGCTGGCGGCTAAGACGCCACTAGTCGACAACGCCAGCACGAGAACCACGCGCGAAATGAGGAAGGAACGGTCCATTTCCGCAAAAACAGCACTTGGTAAGCGGATTCTTCCTCAGATTCACGGCCGCCGCTGAAAGCAAAAAAGAAAACGGCGGAAGGAGGACGGCCTGACAAAAACGGCCGCAGCTTCGTTACGCTGATCATTAATACAACGCTTCGACGTAAGTGAATCTCGCCCGGTCCTTCGGAGGCTAGCAACACTCCGTCCCACCATCGTAGCGAACACTGTCTAGAAACCGCCGTCGATGCACGGCGCTGTCTGGCTACCCAAGGCCCCAGAGGGCCGGCCGTCGGCTGCCTGGTGCGGCAGGGCTAGCCGCCGAGGACACCTGCGAGGGAAACCCAAATGCGGAGGGCGCGGTGAGCCAGTAGGCTCGATACAGCGAGCACGCCAGGGTGGCCTGTGCTGGCTCGCCGAATTCCGACGGTGCCCGTATCAGACTGACGCAGACTGAGAGTGTTGATGCATCGTGGATCTCTGGAATGATATCAACTTCGTGATCCCGCGCTGCCCATATACCCTGGCGCCGTGTCTTTTTGTACTGGACACAACCAGACAGTGTCTGTGTTTCGGGTACTTGCCGCCGGGACTCCGATGGGAACGTCCGTTAGGACCACATTCTGTACTCAGCATCAGCGGCGAACTGACCTTTCATGCTCCTTGAACGACTTGCTGCCTCTGCAGCACCGAAGGAGAGACACTACAGCTCGCTCGGCAAAGAGCGCGCGCAAGGCTGATGCAGCTCCAACCACGAGCGACCGCCCACATTTCAAAACCAGGTCCGGTGGGACGCCGAGAAGTGGAAGAGCAGCAACACAATGATTCAAGATTCTAGTGAAATTCAAGCTCTCACGGAAGAAATCTGACAGGGGTCGGGTATGACCCTCACCGGAACCCGCTGGCGAGCGAGCGAGGGGGCAGGTGGGGAACCGCAGCTAGTGTCACCGAGGGATCAGGCGAAGAATCGCTTGTTCATGGACTTGCAGCAGTGAGGAGAGACCGCACGGCGTAGAAGGGCGATGGTCAAAAGGCAGAAAAAACTGTATGGCCGGACGGCAGCAACGAGACCGCAGCACAGGCAGGACTGAGAGACGAGGCGGCAGCGAAGCACCCGGTAGATTGCCTCACATGTGCTGTCCTGCAGGGTGCGAGTAGCAAGAGGTATCGCGTACATACATAGATTGTGAGACATGCCCCAAGTGTGTGCAGGGTGGAAAGATGTGGTCGCTTATCAATGGTCAGATCATGTGTGGAAAGAGGCTACAGAACGACAACTAAGGAATTGAGTGAGCTCCAAAAACAAGCGAAGGGCGGCAACCCCGTTGATATGCCGGTCGAAA
>NW_027163565.1:0-3360 GCF_002600585.1 Cystoisospora suis
GTTTGCCTCTCTAACCTTTCTATCTATCTATCTATCTAGCGCTATCTATCTATCTATCTTTAATCTATCTATCTTTAATCTATCTATCTGTAGTCTATCATTCCGCAATCCTTCGTCTTTTAATCTTTTCTTATTTCGTTGTGAAGTCTCACCTTTATAGTCATCTTGTAGTTGGCTATATTTCTTGGTAAGGACTTGGTGTTCTCGTGCGTTGATCTGCAGCTCCATTTCTAGACCGTTGACTTTCTCCGTCAATTCCAAGCATTTCTCCTGGAGGTCTTTCCTCTCCCTCCCCTCCTCATCCCCTTCTTCTTCTTCTTCCTTTTTTCTTTCTTCGATTTGCCTCTTTAGGAGGAGATTCTCTTCTCGAAGCTCCGCGACTTGTGACTGCAGATGGAGATGATCTTTCTGGAGAGAATGCAAGAGAGAGGTCGATTCTTTATGATCTTCTTTCTCCTTCTCGAGAGATTCTTTCAAGCATCGATTCTCATCACGTAAGAGGGCATGCATCGATTCATACTTCGATTGCAATCGAGCTAGCCGTTCCATCAACCCTCGATTCTCTTCTTCCAATTGCTGAAACCGTTCCCGACTCATCATTCTCTGGCTATCTTCTTCTTCTTCTTTCTTCTTTTCTGCTTCTTCTTCCTCTTGAGAGGGCTTCTTGGAGGAAGAAAGAAGATAATCTAGATATTCCTTTTCAGCGAGACGCAGTTTTGCTTGAAGAGCGCTATTGTCTTGTTTGAGAAGAGACACCTCCTTTTGGAGATCTTCAGTAAGTTTTCCTAGTCGTTCTTTCTCCTGCAGTTCAAGAGAAGATTTCTTGAGAAGCTCTTGGCGTGTTTGATCTAAAAGACCTTTCATTTCTTCTTCCATATGTCTACAAGCAAGAGATAAGCATCGATTCTCTTCTTCTTTCTCTTGAAGAGCCTTCGATAGCTTTCCTTGGATGCCTGTATAGAGATTTTGGAGATCCTTCATCTCCGTCTGTAATGCTTGGAATTTGACGTCGAGCTCGCTCTTCTCATCTTCTAAAAGCTTCTTTGCTCGACAAACTTGGTCAATTTCTTCTTTCAATAATCTCAAATCTTCTTCATGTTTACGCATCACCTCATCAATCTTTCTTCTCTCTTCTTCTTCTTCTTCGTCGTCGTCTTCTTTCTTTGTCCCCTCGATGTCTTCTTTAGAGAAGCTTCGGCCTCCTCGTGAGAGAGATGAAGAGAGTTGAAATTCCTGCAGCTCGGACTTCAGCGTCTCCGCCCTTTGCGCTGCAAAGTGTAAGCGATGGAGATCATCCGTAAGATCTTGGATTCTTGAAGAGAGAAGCTCTTTCTCTCTCACAACTTGATCGTACTGCCGCTGGAGATCTTCACGAATAGCGAGAAAGGTCTTCTCTTGATCGCTTAGATGGGCCTTGAGCACCTCGATCTCCCGCTTCAATTGGCTCTCCATCTCGCTTCCTGTGCGCCGCAGAAGTCGATGCTCCTTCTCCAAATCGATCAGCTGATCTTCCAAATCTCTCTTCAAACGCGACTGCTTTCTTCTCTCTTCTTCTAGCTACACAAAACATACCAAGGAGGGACAGAAGGAAAGACAAGGCAAAATGAAAGAGCAAGTAGCAACGAAGAAAGAAGGGAAGGAAAGAGAATGACAAAAAAGAAGAAAGGAAAACGAAAGAAAGGAGAATGAAAGAAAGAGAAAAGAAGAAAGAAAGAAAGGAGAGGTCAACGAAAACAGCATCTTGAGAATCATATGTATAGATAAATAGATAGATAAATATAATTATCTAAATGCATGCAGGATAATGGACGTGTGCCTCGCTCCCCTCAGCTATCTGTCTGTCTGTGTATCTATAGCTTCCCCGTATGACGTCTCTAAACCTCCGTATCGCTCTCTCTCTCTCTCTCCAGCGACCTATTGAGCTGTAGTGTGCCCCTGTATATATACACAAAGATACTGATGTATGTGTGTATCTAATTATATAAGTATATACAGACCTGTCTCTACACATGTCTTTGGATATACACAGATTATTTACACCGCGTGACTTATATATTCTCTACTAATTAGATCATATACATCCACCTATCTTTCTATCTATCTATCTACTTATCTTTAATCTATCTATCTATCTACATCTATATACATATATACGGGTCTATCTGTATGTATGCGTGGACGTATACGAACAGCCAAATCATGTCCTCTTCATACACATGTAGCAGACCTACACCTCATACAGACATGCTCTGTAATCTCTCTGTCTCCTTTCTTTCTTATTTACTCCCTCCCTCCCTCTCTTTCTTTCNNGGGGTGGCTTACCTCAGCCTGAGCTTCGGCTAAGCGACGGCGTAGATCAGCGGCGACCTCTTCAGACTTTTGATCGGCATCTAAACGCTCCTTCTCCATCTTCTCTAACTCAGCACGAAGTCGTCTGCACACATACAGACAAACAAGGGAGGAGAAGTTGAAAAAGAAAAAAGAAAAAGAGAAAAGGAATGAATGTGTGTCTCTTTCTTTCTTTTCATGTCAAAACACTTTAGAGATGTGTGGGTAGATGTACAGCATCTGTGAGGCCCCTCCTCCATACAGGCATGTCCTTGGATCTCCATTCTCATAGACACGTCCATGCACCAAATCTATATAGACACATGGATGGATCTGCATCTCTACACACATGCAAGCACCCCTATATACGCAAACGGCTGTATCTCTTCACGTCGTCTACCTCACTACATATAAGGACACGTGTATACATAGGGACGTTTCTATACAGACATGTATACCATATACCCGTGCAAATATCCATACAGACATACAGCTGAACGTCTTTACATTCTCTACCTTCATACATATAGATAGATATATATGTAGATCTGTCTATACATATGTACGTTTCTATATAGACATATACTAAACTCACTACTCTATGCGGGCAGTATGGACCAGGAGGTCTGCTGAAGAAAAGATTCGCATGCGTAAAGAAAGAGAGGGAAAGAAAAGAGCCAGAGAGAGAAACGAAAGAGATTGAAGAGATATAGACATGGTCAAGATAAAGAGAATGAGACACATGGCTAGACGAATGAATGAATGAATGGAGAGACATGTCTCGACATTTGTCCTTACTTAATTTCTTCATGGAGTTGCTGCGAGAGAGTCGATTCGTCTCTTTCACGGAGTCTGTTTCCGATCTCTGCCAATTCTCTCTCTAAGACTTCAATTTGCTCCACCTGCGCATGCACTTGGTCTTTCAACGACTGATTTAAACCCTAAGCACAAATACACACAACCACACACATGCATCTACACCTATAGAGTCACGTATACATCCACTATATAGACAGATATATACATACACAT
>NW_027163566.1:0-218 GCF_002600585.1 Cystoisospora suis
ATCGAGGTGGTGGGAGTGATATAAATACGACAGGTGCTGCGATGAATAGTAGTAGTAGCAGTAATAATAGTAATAGTCATAACTACTCCCAGAGAAACCATCAGTTTAACCAGCCCCATCAGAGAACAACCCCCCCATCTTCACCTCAACGTGGAGGTGGTGGAAAAGGTGGAGGTAGTGCAACAGGCATGATGATGCAAGGAGGAGGGGTGGGGGGG
>NW_027163567.1:0-336 GCF_002600585.1 Cystoisospora suis
TAGGATAACGCTATTCTCAATTTGCCAGCTTCTGGTACGTGATTCCTATCTAGGAACAAGTCCATCTGCGCTATCCAGGCTGTTGGTTGTTCCCCTTTGAACTCGTTTGGTCCTTTAGAAAGCGCCAAACACCGCTCCTCTATTAAGGTCTTCATCAACGCTTCTGCTTCTGTGTTTCCTTTTCCAGGTGTCCCTTCCAAACCATGGACAAAGGTTTCCCCCCTAAACGGATAAGCTCCTCCACATTGCTGGGCTCCTCCTAGGCCACTCCCGATCCTCGTCTTGGCCATTATCGGATATGAAAGCACGTCGTATTCTCCTCCTAACCGATCTGCT
>NW_027163568.1:0-361 GCF_002600585.1 Cystoisospora suis
TTGATCAAGGACCACGCGAACGCTGAGCGAGCCCTACGGAGAGAGAAGGCAAGCAGAGCGAGTAGAAACCCCTCCGTGACGTTGAAGCCGGCGGAGGAGCTAGATCCACAGTATGACTTGGGCATGGAGTCCGAGGGCGACCCACAGGACCTCACGAAGGAGTTGGAGGATTTACGCATCGAGCCTCGGGGAGCGTCAGGCATCATGGAGCCAGACGAGAGGTGGGACGACGATGACCGCATCGAAGTGCATTAACGGAGCCATGCTGGAGATCGACCGCTGGAACGGCAGACACTCACTCTACGTTGGAAAGTTAGGTTCTGACATCATTCTCGGGAACGATTTTTTGAGTAAAGCAGGT
>NW_027163568.1:610-878 GCF_002600585.1 Cystoisospora suis
GGGAAAGAATCCCAACGTAAAATAGAGGCTGCTGAACGTTAGCGTAGTAATATTGAGAATAGGACTAAGTTCGTGAAGGGAATAGAGGATAAGAGGGAAGAAGAAGTAGTCAAGTCCGAACAAGATGAACAGGGGGACTCTATGTATCTAATAATGCCCCCGCCAAAGGAGAAGCGGGAGTTGAAAACCCCTCGTGCGTTGAAGAATAGGGAGGGGAGCAAAGAAGAACAGCCGTTTCGTGTGCCGTCACACGAAGAAGTGTTAGCGC
>NW_027163568.1:1227-1439 GCF_002600585.1 Cystoisospora suis
CACCATATTGGGACGATTCCAGGATTAGTCCCAACTATAGAAGGCAGTTGTATCCTATGTCAGAAGAGAGACTACGCAACCTAAGGGAGTTATTACAGACATTAATAGAGAAAGGGTTCATTGTACCATCTAGTTCGCCCATAGCGGCGCCCGTATTCTTCGTGGAAAAGAAGGGAACAGAAGACTTGCGATTAGTTATAGACTATAGAGAA
>NW_027163569.1:0-443 GCF_002600585.1 Cystoisospora suis
TTCCAGCGGTCGATCTCCAGCATGGCTCCGTTAATGACCTTCGATGCGGTCATCGTCGTCCCACCTGCGCACACAAACTCAAAAGGCGCCTCGAGTTCCCGCGCGAACTCACTTACGTGCGTGGCCACCTCCGGGTCGATGAAACTTCTGGTAGCTCCTGGATCTAGCAAAGCCCATAGTTCTCTTCCTTCTAGTCTAACGACCACCATTGGCATTCTATCACTCAGCTTCACTTTCTCGCTGGAGATAACGGGCTGTACTGCTCCTATTCTATGTCGTGGTCCTTCTTGTGGAACTTGCCTCTCGTCTGGCTCCATGATGCCTGACGCTCCCCGAGGCTCGATGCGTAAATCCTCCAACTCCTTCGTGAGGTCCTGTAGGTCGCCCTCGGCCTCCATGCCCAAGTCATACTGTGGATCTAGCTCCTCCGCCGGCTTCAACGT
>NW_027163570.1:0-242 GCF_002600585.1 Cystoisospora suis
TGTTTCTTTCCTCCTCTTCTTCATCAGAGGTCCTTGTGTTTCCCATTGCTTTACAAACGGTTCCTCTTGCTTTGCCTTTTATTGAGAACTGCTGCTTCTCCCCCTTTAAGAAGGTGTTCTCTTCTGCTACGTCTTCAGACTGTTCGTCTTGCCTCCTACCTTTCTTCGTTCTTCCTTTCACCCCTGTATTAACACTCCCTAACGCCCTTGAAGTTGCGTTCCCACCTTTGCTCGCTTGCGAG
>NW_027163571.1:0-390 GCF_002600585.1 Cystoisospora suis
ATCGTTTTGGGTGATTTGAGTCCTTCTTGTTACGTTCGACGCTTGTAACAAGAAGGACTCAAATCACCCAAAACGATCAAGTGCTGTTTCGCCAGCCTCGTTGCAGGTTTCTTCTGGAGTCCCGCTCCTCATCCATCGGACCCGCTCGCAATCAAAAGGAAACGGCTGCTTGACAGCCAAACTTTCCCAGAACCTCGGGGAGTAGAAACCGTGCAACACGACGGAAGTTTTAATCAACGGAAAAAGCGAGTCCTGTTTTGCCAGCCTCCTTTCTGCTTCGTTTTCGGGGTTACCCTTCACCGTTCCTTGCGGGTATACCACGGGTGATCACTTTGAAGTTGTTTCGCGAAAACCGTATCGGCGCCATGTGTGGCAAGAAACGCGAGCAGC
>NW_027163572.1:0-255 GCF_002600585.1 Cystoisospora suis
GGATTTTTCATTTGGTCTTTCTTTCCCCTGTCTCTGCATGCGGTGGGATAGCCGTAGAGACAATTCGACGCTTCTTAGCTTCTAGCCTTAGTCGGCGCCTTTCTCTTTTACTTTTCCTCTTCTTCTTCTTCATTATCTTTCATGTCTCCTCCTCTTCTACCTTTTCATCTTCTTCTTCCTTATCTTCTTCTTCTCTTTCTTCTTCTTCTTCTCGAGACTCTCCAATCTTCTTCTTTATCTTCCTATCTCTCTCCT
>NW_027163573.1:0-297 GCF_002600585.1 Cystoisospora suis
GAAGGAGGAGGTGTGTGTGGGGGTGTAGTCTCATTCTTTTGATGACTCTCTCCCTCCTGATAAGAATAGAAGGAAGATCAGAAGATCTAAAGTAGAGGAGACAGCAGACTGTGGATGATGAGAGGTATGTCTATGGTCGTATTCGCACTTCTTTAGAACCCCCAGACAACTTTCTCTGCCAATGTAGCAAAACTTCGGAAGGAGCTGAAGGAGAAGGATCAAGAGAATGAAACCCCCATACCAAGCTAAACGCAAGAAGAAAAGAAAGATATAAATAGAGAGAGAGATAGATATAGA
>NW_027163573.1:595-790 GCF_002600585.1 Cystoisospora suis
TCCGTCTGGTTCGATAGAGAGTAGGTGAGCCTGGTAGGTACCTTGAATTGGAGAAGGCCCGCATCTGTGAGGGTTTGCAGTCTCAGCATCTCGTTCTCCACGTTGAAGGATCTCCCCGTAATCTCCTCCACCTGCTGCCAGTGCCTAGGCATTATTGACTTCTTACTCAACTCCTCCAACAGTGGCAACACCTGA
>NW_027163574.1:0-487 GCF_002600585.1 Cystoisospora suis
CGGGAGAGGCCAAGATTTTCTACTTACTCTCTCTCTATAGCAGATGAGTGTGGGTAGCACATGCAGCAGTAAGAGCAGTAAAATTCTTGGAAGACGATCTAGGAAGATGAAGGCGACAAGTGCAAGGGAGTAGGTAGCCTATGATATCACCTCAGAATGAGTTAGCTTACGCTGCCTGTGAGACTCTTTCCACAGAAAGAGGAGGAGGCATAGGGCTGAAAGCACGCTTATCTCTGTCCCCCTGTCGTCAGAGAGTCAGAGGCACAGGCAGTAACAGGCAGGAGACGACTACGCAGTAAGAGACAGGAAGATTACCTTTCATGAAAGAAGTAGAAGAAACCTAGAAGGTAGAGTGAAGTTGTGAAGATCTGATAGAAGAAGGGAAGGCCAGGAAGAGAGGAAAGACGTCTTCTTGTTTGACTTGATAGAAATATACAGTGGGAAAAGTAGACCGAGGGTGGGTGATAGCGCTACCAGTTAGTAGTAC
>NW_027163574.1:583-1264 GCF_002600585.1 Cystoisospora suis
ATGCAGGTATACTGTTCATCCTTACATGCTTCAAATTGCTTACCTCCCCGTCTAACAACGGACTTCATGAACTCATGAACCGCGATAACGGAAACTCGGAGAATCTCGTGGTTACCTTGTAGTATCTTAACCGTAGCAAGCAGTGACTGACATGTCTAATGATTGAAACATGTTCCCCATACGCCCGCTAACAAAGAATAGTTTCCTTAGATGTATGTTGCAGGTATGTTGTCGCCGTATCATCCACCTCTCTGTCTTCTTAGTAACCGAAGAGCGAGCCTCTGCGGTGACAGCACCGTCCGAGATCAGTTGCTTACTCGTATGGAAACTGTCGAAAAAAGAATCTCTGTATGGATACTGTCACGGGTCCTTAGACCTCTATTCCCTTTCTTCTTAGAGGTGGAAAGATCCTCTTGGGGAGTGGCCGCTCCTGTTGCTTGTTGCTTTATTGACGGCTGAATGGTCGATCCATCAGAAGTCACACAAGTACACCGCCCGAGGTGTCTGTACACTAGAAGACTAAGAATCACCACCCGTGAGAAGTTGAGCCTGTATGCGAGCAAAGGATGTTTGGAGTACAGTAGAGAAGAACTTCATTCCGGCTGACTGTTTTCTGGATTTTGCTTCCTGTCATTTAGAGACGCGTGCATAGTAAGAAAGAAAGTGTGCCTAGGATCCTTG
>NW_027163574.1:1286-2008 GCF_002600585.1 Cystoisospora suis
TATGCGTCTCCATTCTTGGTTCCCCTGAGGTGATAGAGGGAAGAGAAGAGAAGCTCTTCAGCCTCTCGTAGTGGGGAGTCGTGGGAGTCGTTGCAGTGGGAGAGTAAGAAGAAGCACAGCACTGTTGATGACGTGAAGATGAAAGATTCTCCCCTCTCATTACTGGGGTCTCTTTGAAAAGGAAGTTTTGCCCCTCTTACAGACTAGGAGGAGAAATGGTGGCTACATCAAGTTCTTCTCAACGACGTTCGAGTTGGACTTGGTTGTCGTGTGCCCCCCACAGCTAGCTAGTTAGCTAGATAGCTACACGGGTTGCTTCTACTTGGGGGGTTGTGGTCCATGTATGGTGCTTGTTTATCTCCGTGTCCAAAGTCTATCAAAGCCTTTCAACCCTTTTCTCGGCTGAATAGCATCCGCTCTGAAGACTGAGAAAGAAACTGACACGAGGAAGGGGTACATGTCCGTAGCTCTTTCTGTCTTTCATACGGCGTGTCGATTGTAAACTTCCCCGCTTGGAGAGACGCAACGAGAGATGAAATGGCGTAGAGGGACACAGATGCACGAGACGAGACAGACATGGGAAAGAGAGAGAGAGAACTGATGGGTTCTCTAACAAGATGCGGCTTTTGATATCTTCATAGCCTGTTATGTTTATTCATAGAGGAAGTGAGAAGAAAAAGAAGTGATGGACAAACGCGGAGAATGAAGACGACACGACGGAG
>NW_027163574.1:2151-2435 GCF_002600585.1 Cystoisospora suis
CTTTTCCTCTTTCTTTTCTTCTTGTCAACTCCACTCCGGTCAGACGACAAAGAAACACACTCGTCACTCTCAATCATAGACATGGATGGATGGTTCGCCGGGAATCTTCAAAAGAATCCGGCTCCTCAGGAACCGTTACGATGACGCCTTTCCATTCATCTACTTAACTTGTCTATTTCATTAGTAGCTCTGTCCCCCTATCTCGGATCACTTCTCTCCTTCTTCTGCTGGACGCGAGCACCAAGGACATGTTCTTCTTTACTCATCGTCTCTCTTACTCGACC
>NW_027163574.1:2622-3139 GCF_002600585.1 Cystoisospora suis
AGAAGAGAGAGAAGAAGAAAAAGTAGCAGTAGGAGAAGAGGAAGACAGAAGAAGAAGACGAGTTATGTCTGTGGTATTCCGGTTCCTTTAGGGGGAGCCTTACGAAGACAACAGACATCTCCAAAGTATTTCTCGGAGAAGAAACATGAAGAATGACTACGGAGAGAAGCCTCGACATCTCGGTAGCAGGAATACGCCTCCCAATGTGAAGACCGTTCTTCTCTTATTTTCTCTTTGTATCTTTCTCCTTGGAGAGTTCTGCTTCCTCTCTCCAGTCTTCGTTATAGTAGAAGGATCTTCTTCTTCTTCTGGAGATCATGACTTTTCTGGTAGGCATGGAAGATCCGCAGCAACGACAACTACGACTAGGCGTCCTCCTACCCCTCGTCCACTCCCTATTTCAGTTCGCGTCCGTTACTTAGATCCACAGAGACAGGTGTCTCCGCCCCCTCTACAAGCCCGACATTACGTCCTTGGCGGTCACGAGATTGGACGCAGTTTAGTTCATTCTTCTCCT
>NW_027163574.1:3360-3590 GCF_002600585.1 Cystoisospora suis
CTTCTTCTTCCTCCTCTTCTCTTGCTCCAGGTTCCCTCAGTGGACGTCGCAATGAAGCATATGAAAGTTCTACATCTACTGGCAGATCAAGAAGACAGCGGGAGAGTGAAGATGAAGACGAACAAATTGTGCCTGATGGGCCTTCCCCCCCTCCTTCAGCACCAGCATTCTCGTCATCTTCGCAGTCTCTACCGCTATCTCTCCACCGGTCTACCTCTTCTTCTTCTTCT
>NW_027163575.1:0-263 GCF_002600585.1 Cystoisospora suis
GAGAAGAAGAAAAAGAAGGAATGCAGGACATAAGTCGAGGCCGTAGATCCCTTTCGCTCTTCATTCTAAAACTCATCGTGTGTACATACACGATAATACAGATATTCATTCCTGTATAGATAGGTGTAGGTATGCTTGTATAGAAATACAAAGATAAGGATGGATCTCCATACAGATGCAGGTACATGTATGTTGATGTGTATATACACATCCACCTTAGAAAGTGTAAACGAGCAGATGAAGAGCCACATTCATCTCTGCAA
>NW_027163576.1:0-274 GCF_002600585.1 Cystoisospora suis
AACCAACTCAAGCACCATTTGCGGCCCCAGTTTTTCTAGTACCGAAACCAGGAGGGGAAGGACTGAGAATGGTAATCGACTACAAGGCCTTGAACAAAATAACATTAAAAGATGAATACCCTCTTCCTCGAATACAGGACCTCATCCAGAAGTTAGGGAAAGCGCGTTGGTTTACAAAATTGGATCTCCAAAAAAGATATTATCAAGTCCAAGTGGCTCCTAAAGACCAGTGGAAAACTGCCTTCAAGTGCAGGTATGGAACCTTTTGTTTTAA
>NW_027163577.1:0-282 GCF_002600585.1 Cystoisospora suis
GCGGTGCTACTTGTAGGCTCCCATTCCCCCTGTGAGCCCCACAGTCACACATGTAGGATTCCACTATGCATATACACTCAACACAAACATGGACATGTAAATAGCGCTGCGAGTTTCGCTCGTACGGAGCTGAAACCTAGCGCAATCGACTCTCCTCGATTTCCTTCAACTATTAGAAGTCGTGGGAGGTCCCCACGGGCTCCCTAGGCTGCGTTCGCCTCTTGCACATGTTGCCGGCGTTCTTGAGACTTCTGTAAAAAAGGTTGTGCAGCACTTCCCCCC
>NW_027163578.1:0-380 GCF_002600585.1 Cystoisospora suis
TAAGATGTCACAGATGTCGTTTATATGAAGACGTTCGAGAAGATGAGTTGTGGATATCGGTGTATATACACTGGGCTTTTCTTTCCTTTTCCCGGGTGTACATGCAGTTGTCTCCTATCTATATATATGTATGGATGTACAGAGACGACAAGAAGAACTGTCATCGATGAAGCGAAAATATGAAGCAGCCTTGAAGAAACGGGTTGAAGACATGAGGGAAGCTATTCAAGCTGTACAGACACTTCAATATCCTGCAGGAATTAAAACACAAGCCAAGGTAAATAAGCGATCATCGCCATCCTCCTCCAGAGTTGCCCTTTTGTCTACGAGGCGTTTGGAGCTCTTTCTCTCTTCACCTCTTTCTTCTTTTCTTTCTGTCT
>NW_027163578.1:575-971 GCF_002600585.1 Cystoisospora suis
GAGATAAGAAACCGAGAGTGAGAGAGAAGAAAGAGATAGAGCCTCTCCTTCTTACTCAAGAAAGAAGACGGCATTCCAACTCGTGGCCTTGTTCTCGTTCGCCAAGCAGACAGTAGGACTGGAGCGAGCGAAGGAGACGGAGAGGGAGACACCCCTTAATTTGAGACTTTCTTTGTGTCTGGTAGAATAAAGAAGGAAAGAGTTCAAGCTCGTGGAGACACACATGCCGTAGACGGCTTGCCAGGAGTTTCGATACTGGGATAGGACGTATCAGCTTTGAGTCTCTTTGTCGCTTTGATACATAGGTCTATCTATACATATCTACCTAGGTGCACCTCGTATAGAGCTTAACTGTATCAAAGATAGGTAGATAGTGGATTAAAGATAGATAGATTA
>NW_027163578.1:1305-1453 GCF_002600585.1 Cystoisospora suis
AAGAGAAGAAAAAGAAGAAGACCACTTTTATCTCTTCGTTCTTTCGTAATTGTTTCATGTCTTCCTAGTTCTTATGTTGCAACATACATCTATGCATGCAGAGAAGTCTAGACACGAATCGAGCCATGAAGACAGACTCTCCATCATC
>NW_027163578.1:1565-1700 GCF_002600585.1 Cystoisospora suis
TCTTTCTTTCTCTCTTTCTTTACGTGGCCAAGTTGCTTGAGACACACCTAGCTGTTGAAGTAGAAGGAAAACCCCCCCCCCTCCCAGACTTCGATGTCTTTCTTCTTTTCACTCAGAAAGCTTTCTTCTTCTTCT
>NW_027163579.1:0-3387 GCF_002600585.1 Cystoisospora suis
CTTTCATCCCTTGACTGCGATTACGGCGTCTCACAAATGTCTTGCGCCTGTGTACTCAGCTCACGGACCTTTGCGCTTAGTCGCCCCCGCAACCCGGACCGGTGAGCCGTGACGCGTCTATTGCAGCAGTCGTCTGAGTGATGGATACTACACAGCGCTTGGGATAGAAACGAGGATTGGCAGAATGGCCGTGAACACAAAGGTCTTCCACTGAAGCCGCGAAACTACACATTTCGGTCGCGCGGTACCCGGGCTGGTACCTTCTGCTCGCAAGACTGAGTCACCTGGCGCACCAGGTCCTGGTCAGCGCCCGGGCTGTAGCCCAGCAATGGCTGCTGCCCCTGTCTCCGCCCCGGCATCAACAGCGGATCTGCAGCGACAAAGACGACGATCTAGTGTCACGCGATGGTATCTCATATATCTCGAACAAGTCTCGAAGCATACATGCAGTGCTGTTTCGGAGTGACTTCTACTGGCCGATCACTCCGGCCGTCCTTGAGTCGCCCTCGTTCACTCCTGGAAGCACGGCCCTGCTCCCCGCCAGCCACTGGGCGCAGCGTCTCCCGGGCTACAGGCGGGCCTGTACAGTTGCCATGTGATCTTGTCTTACTTGTCATCTGAGGGAGCCCCGCATCGGCTGCGCTGTCGGTGACCGGAACGATGACAGACGACCTAACCGTCGGCCAACGTGACCTATTCGTCGCTCTGCGACGCGTTGCTGGCCCCCCCGTTGTCGGCAACCTCTGCCGGTACCGCAGTGGTGGTCGAGTTATCTCTTGCTCTAGCTGTTGCTTTTTGGACCGGGGTGGGCAAGACTACCTGTCCCGTAGTAGTTGTGGAAATCTGTTCCACACTTGCCGGAGGCCTCGTCTCGTTAGCAGCAGAGTCAAACGCGTCTCCCACGCCTGCCGACAATAACGACGCATTCGCTGCGCCAGGGGCGGTAGTTGTCACGAAGGACCAAGAAATCGTTCCTCCTGTATTGTTCGATGACGGGGGCAACCATTTTGTTGGCGTTGCCGTGGGCGTAGTTGGTGCAGAGGTCAAGGTCCAGTTCGTCACTGACGATGCATTCCCTATGGGTGTGGCGGTCGGTGTCAATAAGGTCGAATGCCCCTGCGGTGCGGGCACCCTGTTCGATGACAATGAGCCATTCGCCGGCGCTGGCCCCGGCTCGGCGAGTGCAGAGGTTAATGTCGAGTTCGACGACACCGACGATGCTTTCCCTGTGGGTGTGGCAGTCGATGTCAAGAACATCCGAGGATTCGGCTGCTTCGCAGATGTCTCGTTCGATGACAAAGACGATGCATATGCCGAGCCTGGGGCTGTGCCGTTCAATAGCGGGACCGACGATCCGGCACGCGGTGGTGGGGATATTCCGTCTGTCGACGGCTCCGATTGCGACTTTTGCTGCTCCTGGACTTCAGAATATTCGGCCTTGAGTAAGATATAAGTGACGCCAACAACGACTGCCAGTGACATGAGGGGTACTAGAAACGCTACACCCATCCGAGCCATCTCGGCAAGCTTCATTGCCACAGCCTCCTTGTTGAACGCATTGGCTGCGGCGCCTGCAGGCAGTGCCACAAGCGGGGATCTGTCTTCGTCGCCGCCAGTGGCCTCGCCCTCCCGTCTGTCGGGACGAGGGCCATCGCCCGGGCGTGCAGACACTGGCAAAAGCGGGATGTGGACTTCTTCGGCTCTTGCTCCGACACCAGAACACGGATCGTCTCGGTCTTCTGACTCGGAGAGCGACCTGAGCGTCGCCCCGGCAGGTCTGTGCTCTGTCTCTTTCTCCCAACAATTCCACGAAACACTGGCACGTTGCCACGCCGTCCAGCCGACCAGAGCGGTAGCTGCAACAAGCCTCATTGCTGTGCTTACCTTGGTACGAGTCAGGCTTGTCGATGGCAGCCTCCTCCTGCGCAGCTTACCGTTGTGTACTTGCAGAGATGATTTCTGAGATCTTCGATTCCCGCCATGCCACTGCGCCTCTTGCTCCTCTGTCAGGCTCTTAATGACCCGACCGCCACCATCCATGCCACCCTTGTTATGCTTTGTGTAAGGCCCGGTCAACGCACTCGCTGCTAAGGCGCACGGTTGGGTCGAGCCCAGAGATAGGACCAGAAAGAGGCCTGCTGTCGTCGGCAGCGCGAAGTTAGCCGGGTCCGCCTTCATCTTTTCCTTGGCAGATAACTCTGCCCCGAGTGCGGAAAGCAGTCAAGAGAGTAGACGACTCCTCATGTAAAAGATGGCACTGTCATACACAGCCAGTGTGGAGAGAAGGATGGGACATACGTTCAGGCAAAAGTGAACGGAACTGCACAACCCCGAACGCGGCCCCAGAGCCGCAGGGCAGAATCCGTCGTATGATTTTGGAAAGGGACCACCCCAGCTCGTGTATGAGGCGGTGCCTTGAGCGGCACACTGGTGTTTACTGCAGAGCCAAGTATCACAGTACGTACGCACACGGGTGTAGTTCATGCCCTAAAAAAGGGTGACACCAATGAGGCACCGGACACAAAAGATTTCTCGCTGTTCTTCCTTTGACAGACGCCGTCTTCCCCGGTGCCGCGAGACTTCGCGCGCACGCGTCCCCCTTCCGCCCTCCCTGATTCCGGAATCGACGCACCGCACTCACTGCCCGACACCCAGGACGTTGGCACGACAGGGCCCTTCCCCCACCGTGGACCACATTTGAACTAGGTCAGTGATCCAATATGGGGTTCAAAACGGGGACGAACAGAAAGCGGGGTGGAACCAGCAGACGACTCTAGGGAAACGCCCAGAGTGCGTTCTGTTTAGTACGAGTTTCCAGGTGTGCTGCAGCTCTGTCGAGACTGCAGGAGTAGAAGAAAAGAAAAAGCGGAGCCGCTATCCGAAATTCACAGGAGAATGAGGCGTGTTTTTTCTCTTCAGCTCTGATACCTCGGCGTGTTTGTTTTGTCACGCATCTGTTGTGCCAGCACTAACAGCCGGCGGCACGTTAGAGCATGGATCCGGCAGTGCCTCGGGGTCACATTGTATGGGCACTGTTGCAATAGAGCACAGAGGTGGAACTCCATCTTGCCCCGCGCGCGCTCCCAAAAATTGCTGGCTTCGACTGGTGTGTACAGCTCAATCTCCTCCGAGGGTTGGTAGCTGCATTCACTGTATCAGCAGAAACAACACGGGTCAGCTTGAGGAATCAATCGGCCGCTGTCAAGCCACTGTACACCCCGGCACTGTAACGCCTCATGCGGTGCCGAGCCTCTCCCCTACGCACTAGGCTGCTGCCGCTAGTAGCAGTGCTCGTACATGCTGCGTGCAAGGCTGCTGCTGTAGCTGCTCACTGGCTCACTATCACCCGGCATGACAGCGTCCACTGTCATGCCGGGTGATAGTGAG
>NW_027163580.1:0-3044 GCF_002600585.1 Cystoisospora suis
ACTGTAGACCAGGTGGTCACGGGTTCGATTCCCACCCAGGACAAGTGTGGTGGTGGTGCCGGCAGGGTTCGAGACGGCGTCTTGAGGCCACTCCCCGGCTCCCCGCCTGAGGCGCGGCGTCAGAGAGCCTCAGCGGCGGCTCAGATGAGAAGAGAGAAGGCAGGGAGAACATTCACTCCTGAACTTAGAGGGGACAGATGAAGAAGTGACGTGTTGGAGTTCCAGTTTCTTTTTTCGCTGCCATCATTTTTGCGGGCTTTTGGCTATGCTGCAGTGAGTCGCGTGAGTCGATGTTTGAGGTTTGTCAGGGATCTCGGCTTTTGGTGTAGCCCTTAGTGGCATCTGAAGCTCTTGGCGCTTAGGGATGTGCCACCTGTTATTGCTGCCTAAGCCTGACCTCCACTAGGGAGGTGCGTGGTGTGAATGGGCGGTGCCGGCAGGAAGTGCAACGTGTTGTCCACGTTAACATTGACTTGGTATGTAACGATGATGTGCCGTCACACCGTGTTTCGACACAACGGATCGTCCACACAGGGACCGATCACTTCTGACACACAAAATCCCTTCTCCCGTGTAGTAGTAGTTTCACTAACACAGTTAGGCTCCTCGGTTCTTCTGCTGAGGCGGCACCCCGTTAGCGCGTGGCAGTCCAGGTTCAGTTGCTCGTAACGCGAAACACAGCATATGCCTTTTACATTGCCCAGAAAACGTCTCGACACGGCCTCGTGAGAACCTCATCCCGCCGAAAAAGTTAGCACGTCCACCAACACACCTACGCAGTGTCGCGAAAGCTCAACTCACTCTCCGTCTTTCACCGCCAACACACTCGTCCCAGTCGGAAGATCGAGTCATTCCCACGTAAAGCCCAGAGCACTGAGAACCCAGCGACTTACTTCCTGGAGTCCAAGATAGGATATCGAACATGCCATAAAGTGTCGTGACACCCCACGCTTTGATCACAGCCAACACCCTTCCCCTAGTCTAAACCTCACGTTGCTCCCAAACACGACCCAGGATCATGAGACTTCAACTCCTTCCGCTGCAGCCCCACGCAAGGCTTCTTCGGAAACCATTCTTTTGGAAAAAAACAACCGGCCCCGAACACACCCCAAATCAGCGCATCTGGACACCTTGCGCTTTGACCACGTTCCACACTTTCTCAAATCATGAAATGAAACCCGACACACGTGCCGGAGTGTCGCGGAACCTAACCAATTCCTGCGTTGACACTTCCCGATGTCAGCAAGTCAAACAGAGAACACACCCCAAAGTGTCGGGAAACCTCAACACTTTCAGCCTAAGCAACTTCCAAAGTCAAGGCAAACTCGCCAAACACCTCCCCGAACATGAAGCGGAAAAATGCCACCTAAGGGACTATCCTGTTCGGCACGGAAGGAACGTCATATCATTAAATAGAGGTAGGGAGATTCCTCCTGAACTCGCTGATTCGTGCACGCTGCCGCCCTCCACTACCCAACACTCCGCCGCGTACGCAGTCTCTGTCCCGCACCCCCTCGGCTGTCGGGCTGCGACTACCAGCGGCTGCTAACTGGCCAGATGGCTACCCCTAGCTAGCTGGCTGGATACCCGTTAGCTAGCTGCAAGCAGTCAGCCGCTTCATCTTCTCATCTGCAACTGGTCAGAACGGACACAGATGTGAGGCAGCACCGGGAAAGCCAATGCTTCCTCACAACACACCCCGCAGCTCGTGGAAAATCAACCGCGCATAAGCCGCTTCCTGCCCGATTTGGTTTTCACCCTACATAATACTTGTACTCGTGCCAGCTCCCAGCCACATTCTCACCGCTCAACAGACAGCAGGAGCGTCCTAGCGTAGCTTGTGAAAAAGGGAACAACTCACTGAGACCATGGCGCTCACGATTCCCGTCTTCGTTACCATGGTGTGGCTCCTCTGCCTTCAGCCCCCCTCGCTGTAGATCTGGCCTCTTAGCAAAATGCAGCACCCCGTGCCACTCAAGGCTTGGTCCCATACTACCCCGAGACTATCTTTGTTGCGGTCGCCGCCGCCAGCATTCTTTCAGAACCAGCGAAGCACGTGATATGTCGTACTCCGCGGTATGACACTCATCTGGGTGTTCGTTGACTGAATAAAAAAAATGGTTTCCGGTGTGTCGGAGCCGCGGATCGGCGGCGGCAGTAGAGACGCGACGGCGGAGGGTTCTGGGTGGTCGTCTCATTCTCCCTTTGTGGCAATCTATATGTATTTTCTCCTTTTCCCTCAGTGTTGAGCAGACTCTGAAGCAAAAAACAGAAAACGCGAGAAAAAGCGAACAGCTCCGACAGGAAACGGCTGCTAGCTAGCCGCCCTGGGGGCAGCCCTTCGCACTGCAGTGTAACGACTGTAACGGTCGTCTTCGAGTGGGATGACTGGCAAAGCAAACAAGCTCCAAAGTATCTGGCCACGCAACCCACCAAAACACGGTGAAATGCGCACAGACACTGTATACGGTCCCGTAGGCTGCGTGTCCAAATACTTGGGAACGTGTTTGCTCTCCGTGCTTGGGGACGCGTCCGGAGGGACTGACGCTTTGGGATGTGCTGTACTGGAGGACCCTAAATAACTTGGTGGCTGCCTTGGCGGCGCTCGTGTCGTCGCTGGGTGCCTGGCAGTCTTCGGGAGCGTTATCGTGATACAGACCGCAGTCTCAAGCCTATATAAGTTACCAACTTCACTGAGGGAGACTGTCCCGCAAGGGTGGTGGTGTCGCAAGTGATCGCTCCCTGTATGGACGATTCTTTGTGACTGGTCCCTGCATAATCAATCCCTAGGTATTACGTAGACCTTGCGTGTCGTTATTAAGATTCGTGTTCCAGCTATGCGCAGGCTAAGTCCATCATGCGCAACGCTACTTGCTGTTTGGACATTCGCCGTGACTCAGCTATGTGTTTTCTGCTCCTGGCGTGTATGACGACCTACCTGTTGTTGTGTTGGGATGCATAAGAAAGAAGTGTTTTCTCACTATGCGTATTGAAATTGGAGTCGAATTTGACTTCGGGTGTCAGGGAAAGAACCGTCAACTATG
>NW_027163581.1:0-299 GCF_002600585.1 Cystoisospora suis
AGACTACAATGCCGGCGAGACACCTGAAGGGGTGTCTCCGTTTCAGTTCAATACAGAGAGAGGGCGCCGCGTGACTTCCTTCCAAGGCTATCTTTACACAGGAGAATATAAAGAGAAGAAAGACCGCTTGCACGGTCTCTTCAATACTCAAGTTGTTCGAATTCTCTTTGATAAAGAATCAAAGAAAGCTATTGGGGTCGAAGTGCTAAAGAATCCTGAGAGGTGCACAAAGGAAACATGGAGCAAAAACGATCTGTCTCCTACACACTGTCAACTTCGTCAGGTAGGTCTGAGGAGGA
>NW_027163582.1:0-312 GCF_002600585.1 Cystoisospora suis
CCTCCTCTAACTTCGCGAATTTTTCGTTTTTCTTCAATTTTATTACACCAATCCGCATTATTTTCAATTTTCTCTTCAGTGCGCACCATGGCAAATCCGCAGGGACCTCCGTTTTCTTGGTTTGCGCGCAAGTCGCCTTCGCCGCCGTTGCAGCGCTCCGCTCTTCCGCCTCTGGAGCCCTGGATGAGCTCCAGCAAATTTTTCATGGAGATTCTTCTCTCTTTTGTTGTTGAAACGTTAGTTGGCCTTATTTTACTTTCGTTCACCGTGGGATTTTGGGAGGAATTAGCTAGGAAGTGCAGGAGGGGTCCT
>NW_027163583.1:0-595 GCF_002600585.1 Cystoisospora suis
TTCTCTATTGCACAATCATTCTTCTCCTT
This sequence comes from Cystoisospora suis, assembly GCF_002600585.1. NCBI lineage: Eukaryota > Apicomplexa > Conoidasida > Eucoccidiorida > Sarcocystidae > Cystoisospora > Cystoisospora suis. The sequence continues at coordinate 30 of NW_027163583.1, forward strand.
GGTACACGACACACTCAAGGCTCCTCTAGGAGCCCTATGATCGTCCATCGAGAATCCACGGACCGTAGTTCCCCCCTCCCGGTCCGTGGGTCAGCTTGGATGTGCATCTATTAGGCTTTGGCGTTTGGGCCGATGTCTGGCCTTTCTGGTTATTTCGTTGTTTTCTTAATTTTTGCTGAGCTTCAAGGCTCTAGACAGGTTTCGCTATCCTTATTATCCTCATTAGGCTCCACTAGGAGCCCTACTACTCTAATGTGTGCGCTATGCGGCTGGCCTGGTACGTGGCGTGACCGCGTTGGTGAGTCGGGAAGTTCGCTTGTTGCGAAGTTCCGGAAAAAGATCTTGCCGCCTTGATGCGGGGTTCTAATAAGTCCTGAAATCCCAAAAGGTGCCTAACGCACCTCGAATTGTCGCTCTATGTGGCCTGGCCGCTGAGATCGGCCAAATTCGTACTTCGCTGTGCGCGAGTTGCGGGGTAAACGGCGCCTGTGCTGGCCCGCTACCCTTTCGGTGCAAAATATCGATTTTCCTAAATTAGCTCCTATGGCTATGATTCGGGTATCTCT
>NW_027163583.1:859-989 GCF_002600585.1 Cystoisospora suis
CGATGCGGCGGTGATCTGCTGGGGATGCTCAGGGCTCTGGTGAGGTCTATTCGCCTTTTCCGGGGCTATCCGTCTCGGGATATACTCCTGTTAAGCCCGTCTCTCGATTGTTAGTCCGCCTAGTGCGTGA
>NW_027163584.1:0-230 GCF_002600585.1 Cystoisospora suis
TGGCGCCTTGCTGGGGCTCGCTTCTCCATGGCTGAGGTCCGGAGATGGATGGTGGAGGAGTCCCCGATTGTCCCGCTGTTGCGCCAGCGTCTGGTGCCCTACCTGGTGGCCGTGGGATGGTACCCTTTGTTGCCTGTGGAGGAGAACTCCGCCTACCGCCTGTTCAAGGAGGTCTATGCTGGCCCCTGGCCCTGCCGCCGCGCGTGGAACATCCCGGTCGGACTAATGAG
>NW_027163585.1:0-206 GCF_002600585.1 Cystoisospora suis
CTTTTTGCACTGTTTTGTTTCCTCTCCTCTTCTTCTATCCATGAAACGAATGTCCCTCGTCTCTTCCACACTCGAAGCAAGAAGGAAAGAGGAAGAACGAAAAGAGAGAGAAAAAGAACTCAGTGAAGGAGGAAGAATCACTAAGCCTCATCATCTTCCTTCTCCTGCTTCTTGTTCTCTTGCGAAGAAGAAGAAAGATGACGAAC
>NW_027163586.1:0-210 GCF_002600585.1 Cystoisospora suis
GTTATTATCTGGTTTAACCCTTACGTGTCTATAACGTAAATATACGCTTGTATATATGTGTACATATATACATAAAAAAGAAAAAAAAAGAAAAAAAGGGAAAAAAAAAAATTGGTTGAGCCACAGCGTATTGAGGCCTACCATTGTGTATCGCTCTAAAATGCATATTGATTTCTTCCGTGGTGCCTCGAACAACGTGCATCTCGGAGA
>NW_027163587.1:0-486 GCF_002600585.1 Cystoisospora suis
TGTAAGAAAGCTTAGAAGAGCGCATGCACGAAACACGGGAGACAGGGGAGACAGGCAAGCCAAAAAAGGGGAACAGCCAAAAGACGGGAAGCACCAGCTAGATTAGGTGCACACAGGCCTCCGGCGGGCACGAAGAAAAGACTTGCGGAGAGCCAGTTATTATTATTGTTCTTCATTTTTTTGTGGTCACCTCCTTACGGTTCGTGCGGTACGTTACGGTGCGGTGCGTCGTGGTGCATGAGGTGAAAGACCTGCTCACTGTGTACCTAAGACGTGACCCCCGGGCGTAGGCCCGAGAACTGATATCGCCTCTTGCTAAAGAGGTTAAGTGGGTGCCGCCTGTGCGCGGACCAGAGCGCCGGTTCGCCAAGTCCAACCGGCCGCGGACCCCCGGTCGCTCGGAGGGGTTCCGCGGGCACCAAGGAGACTTGTGACAATTGGTGGGCACTGCGCGTTCGAAACTAGTGCGCGAACGCCAGTGTCGGA
>NW_027163588.1:0-2220 GCF_002600585.1 Cystoisospora suis
ACCTCATCTGGCCACACCAGAGCGTGCTTCGAGTTGAAAGCCTCAACAACTACAGTATAAAGGAAAGTTCGTCCATCCAAAGTGAGACCCGCCAGGCTACTCGGCTCGGTGCCGCCGTCTTCGTTCAGTTCCAGTCTCTTTCCGTGGCACACTTCCGCTATGTCATCCCAGCAACCTCCCCCTAACGCATCACCCAGCTGCTTCGAAGATCTCTTCTGCAGCGTCACCGAAGTACGAGTCGGGCACAACCGAACACCTGCGAAGGTCACAGCAGCGCCACTATCCACGACAACGACGGACCTCGGTTCGCTCCCCTGGTTACTTCCAGGTGACACCGAGCCCGAGGGCGGGGCCGAGTCCCCTAGAAAAAGCTGCCTCCGTTCCGGGGCATAGAAGACCCGGGGTGGGAGCGGAGCAATCACTTGAAACCGGAACACGCGCTTAGATTTAGTTTCCTCAGCAACGGCTGAGACCAAGCGAACTGCTCCGTCAACTTTGAACGAACAGACAGATGCTGAGACATGCCTGGGAGAGTGGTGGAAGTCCGCGTCGCTTTCGCATAGCCTGGAGAGAGCCACTGGTTCCCGTGTTTCTCCATGTGTGCCAGGATCTACGGAGCACTCGCGCTGCACCAGAGAAGGCTCGTAGGGGATGGGCTGCCACGTGCTTCTCCATGGATCAAGGTGAAGCAGGAGGCCAGTAACCTCACCGGTGACAGGACTGTGGATCTCTCGGAAGAATGCCGATTTTGACGTGAAGCTGATGCCACCTTCTAGTGAGTATGAGGATGCGTCGTTGAGGTCAACTATGACACGGCATCGCTCTGTAGGTATTGGGAAAACCTCGGATCGCACTCGGGTCCTTTCGCCACCAGTAAACCACTTCCACACTCTCGGTCGCCATCCTCGAGATCTCGGTGTGTATCGCAGAACACCGGACTGGGAGAAGAGGCCGACGGACACCTCGACCGAGTCTGGCAGCACTTCCGCTTCCTGCCTCCCCTTCGGGGCTGTCGCTATGTCAGCAAACATGATACAGCTTTTCAATTCCCAAGCAGCAGTTTGCGGCTTCAACAGGACATCGGTTGTGGGCTGCCGACACCGTTTGGTTAACCAGACAGCAGCTAAGAGTAAGAGCAACGCCGCTCCCAAAGTACACGCCTTCAGTCCTACACGACGCCATGGCCACTTGCGAGGCGGGCTCTCGAGAGAAGCATCGGGTGTTATCTGAGAAGACGACGGTGCTGGTTTGAATTCCGGGGGGCTCGATGATGCTGGGGTGGTTCCGCGAGATGCCTCCCCCGCGAAGTCTGGCTCGTCATAGCTTCTACTGTCAACAGTGAGACTCCTGAGTCTGGAGGACGCCCAGTCGTCAGTCACCCCAGCAGACGATTCTTGGACTGCACCTGGCGCGTACAGGGTCGGTTCGCGTGTCTCCCGCGGTTGCTTCGGAGAAGACAAGCGGAGTGAACTCCCTGAAAGAGGGACAGGAGAAGGAACTCGTGGATCACGAGAGGCCGGCAAGGATGATGGGTAGTGTTGTGTCCGTTCGAAGAGGGTGACAGGGAAGGAAGGAGGGGGCGAGCCGTCCAGCGGAGTTGCAGGAACCTCATCCAGCGTAGTTAGAGTGAAAGACCCCGGTAAAGCAGCCTGTGGACCTGCGAGCGGTGACAAGAAAACAGGTAGAGTCCCAGCAACTGCTTGCCTAGGAACTCGGTTCTTTATTTTCTGCCCGTTCTCTGAAGATCCGCCCCCTTAGACAAGCGGGCCGACATTCTCACAACCCCGTGCGCTCTCCTCTGGTGCAACTTCAGTAGTACACACCTACACACAGCGGCTCAGGTCTGTCAACAGCTACATGCGTGACTCCGCCCGCACTGCTATGGGGTCTTTCGCCCCAAGCGACCGTTGTCAGGCCCGACTAAAGGCCCACTGCGGAAGAGCCGGGGACCCCCTACCAACGCAGGTAAGAAATACCTCGAAGAGACGACACGACTGAACAATGTAATATGCAGCTCACAGAAGGGGTTCTGTCGACGTACCTCCGGCAACGGGGACACCCCCACCAGCTTTGCCGCAAGAAACGGGAGTCTGCTTCACACTAACCTCTCGCCTCGTGTGTCACCAGCAGAAACCGCAGAACACGAAAACACGGAAGTCCCTCCGTTCCAAGTGAAGAAGCGAGAATACCACATAGTAAAGCTGCAAAGAGAGAAACAGT
>NW_027163588.1:2293-2563 GCF_002600585.1 Cystoisospora suis
AGAGCATTCAAAATATCTGTGGAACCTACCACCCAGTCGCCGTAACTGAGAAATAGAAGCTAGCACTCACAGGGGGCTATCATTTCAAGCACCTAGGTGTGTGCGCAAGAGACGTGCGATGCCTCTTGTCTTCCCACCAGGGCCTACAAACAGCAAGAGGGCTCACCCTGGGGTTCCCCGTCTCCCAGAATACTGTTCTTCATCAACGCCCCCGATACGAAGGCCAGACCGACAGGGGCGAGCGAGCTCGCAACGGGGTCGTACGGCACA
>NW_027163588.1:2574-2720 GCF_002600585.1 Cystoisospora suis
CTCCGCCTCGCCGTCCTCGTTCACTTCCGGAGGTTTCTTCTTCTGGGCGAGGGCTTGCTCCGCACGCACGTAGCGGCGGAATTTCGCAGCAAGGCTTCGGTGTTTGGCCACGCGTCCTGGTGAATGCTCATCCTCTTCGACATGTG
>NW_027163589.1:0-253 GCF_002600585.1 Cystoisospora suis
TTGGTTGGAGTTTGTCCGGGGGCTTGTTTCTTTCAAGGTTAGAGGTCTAGGAAGCGCGGTGGGTCCTTGAACGAAAGAAGTTCCTAATTTTCTTCCACCCACGGGTTATTTGAAGGTTTGTTTTCAGGCCCCAGCTCGGAAGAAGGCCTTGTTCTTTGGCTGAAGCCATCTCCGGTATGGTCCCCTTAAGTTTCTTAAACGGACCAACAGGTGATCGAGCCCCTCCAACGCTTAGCTTCTTTCCTTGTGTTAA
>NW_027163590.1:0-282 GCF_002600585.1 Cystoisospora suis
ATGGCTCCCCTGCGTCTGACTCTTTTTTGGTGCAAATGAGAAAGGGTCGTCTTCGTCAAGTAGTTTTTCGCGCTGCACCGGGGTTGGTCCTCGGGGTGGGTTTGAGGCTGCTGGAGGCGGCTCTACTTGCTGGATGCTCGCATACTCTTCTTCCGTCGTGAGAGTTGATCTTGCCCCTGTCGAATGGGGGGCGGTCGTTGGTACACTTCTTGGTCTGAACGAACTGGTTTCACTCTCCCATGGTTCCGCGTCGGCCACAATGCGTGGTTCTCGCACTCGCAG
>NW_027163591.1:0-657 GCF_002600585.1 Cystoisospora suis
GAAGGAAAAAGAGGTAAGAAAGATAGAAAGAAACGATCATGCAGAGATGATGATAGAGTTGTGCTTGTCTTCTGATCTTTCCCGAGAGCTGAGCTAAAAGAAAAAGAAGAGGAACGCGAGAGAAGAAGAAGAGAAGGCTCTTCAAGAGGAGAGAGATAGAACCTCGAGCATAGCAAGAAGAAAGAGAGAGAAATTCCTCCAACAATTCTATAAAGGCTTTATGAGAGAGGAGTATCTACAGGATGGATTGTCTATGACTCTATGGCTTGCTACAAGGGACATATGCTACTCGCATACTAGTTCTATAGATGACTGCGACGGGTCACCAATCCTCTTCTCTCTCTCTGTCTTTCTCTCTTGGCTCCATAGTGTGCTTCTCGTTGGTCTATCTCTATCTCTCTCTATGTTGGTATTTCTTTCTGCTTGGAAATTCTTATGAAGTTCGCTGTGTATCTTCCGCATCTCTTCTTCACCCTACCTTTCTTGTGTCTTCACACATGCACCTTCCGGTAGGTAGAGAGATGTATAGATATAAAAGTAGAGAAGTGCACGTAGATCTTGTTTTATCTTTCTCTTAGCTTCACGTGCATCGAAGATCTCTATCTCACTCTTTCATTCTTTCTTTCTCATTCTTCCTTTCTCACTCTTTCATTCTTT
>NW_027163592.1:0-205 GCF_002600585.1 Cystoisospora suis
GCGTTGTTGCGCAGCCACAGCAGTGGGCTGTGATCTGTGCGGACGAGTGTTGGGGAACCCTCTACCCACACACGGAAGCTTTCAAGCGCCCACACTACGGCAAATGCTTCCAGCTCCTTAATTGTCCATTTTCTTTCATTTGGACGGAGCGTCCGGCTTGCGAATGCAATAGGGCGTTCTAGTCCCCTTTCGTCTTCTTGGGCCA
>NW_027163593.1:0-209 GCF_002600585.1 Cystoisospora suis
AGGTCCCCCCAAAGCTACGGAGAATGGAAATTGGGGGTCCGGACTCAAGAATACCCTGGTTAAGAGAATGGATAAAAGGATATAACGCCCCGGAGGTTACGAATAATAAGAATCCGGTTATTGGTCATAGTTCGAAGAATGAGGAGAGGTTGGAGGAATTAGGAAGGAGAATACAGGAGGACGTCAAGGCCCCCCAGAATGAGATGAAG
>NW_027163594.1:0-613 GCF_002600585.1 Cystoisospora suis
TTTCTCTCTCTCTCTCTTTGTGTTTTCATCTATTTATCTGTCTATCTATCTTTTCGGACATTCTATAAGAGCGTTGTTTCATGTGAACCAACTTTCCTCAAAAGGAGGGGATTTTAAATTGCTCTCGATCTATCTATCCATCTGTCTGTCTGCCTCTCTTTCATTCTATTCAGAGTGGGCTGTCTTTCTTCCCTACTCTTTCTTTCTTTCTAGGATGTCTAAGATTCCTGTTCATATCCAGAATAATCCTCGTGCACCTCTATGGATACCTCTACTATCCACGCCTCATTTCGAGAGTCTGGCGAAACCTCCGCCTACTGTCCTTATGTGTCTCGAAAAAGCTAAAGTCGAAGCCGTCGCTCGAGCCAAGTAAGTAAGAAAGAAAGAGAAAGAAAGAAAGAAAAAGAAAGAAAGATAGAAGGGGATGGTTGCACAATAAGGAATGACACACAAAATAAAATGAGACGGAAGAGAAATTTACGACGCAATCCACCACTAACTTAGGATAAGACTGCTTCTCATACTCTCTCGTCGTCGCATTCATTCAACTGCCTAGCAAAGATCAACCTCTATCTATCTTCAATCTATCTATCTTTAATCTATCTATCTAATA
>NW_027163594.1:1114-1306 GCF_002600585.1 Cystoisospora suis
TATCTATCTGTATATATGTAGGTAGATAGATAGATCTAGTCACGCACGTCTATACATGTATATAGAGATTCAAAGAGATATAGCCGTATAGACATTCTGTACTTGTTCTCTAAAGATGCGTGTGCATTGGGAATTTGTGTGCATTTTCTTATTTTCGTTTTTCTTCTTATGCAGGCGTAAGCATGTCTCAGC
>NW_027163595.1:0-141 GCF_002600585.1 Cystoisospora suis
TTGGCTCTGCAAAACTTCACTCTGTCACACGGTGTTAATCTTGGAAAGGAAGGGAATTGTCTCGACACATCTGTCATCTGTGTATCGATCATCGTTCCATATTAGTTCAAGGAGAAGTTCTATTGACGGCATCCCTCCGTT
>NW_027163595.1:301-2350 GCF_002600585.1 Cystoisospora suis
TCTTTCTTTCTTTCTTCCTCACTCTTTCTTAATTCAAGTCTCTGTCGTGTGATTGTGTTTTGCAGGGGAACAGCGAGAGATCTTCTTCAGCATCCTTTCATTAAAAGTAAGGCAGGAGCGATTCTGCGGACCAGACGCACTCTCAGCAGCATGGATCATTTCTTTTTCTTTTTCTCCGCAGTCTGACCTGTTGTCTTCCCTCTCTTTCTCTTGCTTGCTATCACTGAGGGATACCTGCTCTCTACCGGGGGGGGGGGTCTGTATCTTCTCTGTCTCCCTGGTTCGCCTCACTGGTAACGGCTCTCTTACTTGGCTTTGATGTATCGACACAACAGTGCATGGATGCACGTCACTACCTATATACCTACATCTTTCTATAACGTGCCTAGCTCCCTAGATTGGTACACTCAGGATTACATACATATTCGTGTACATACATACACCTACATATCCGTACATTCCTATGCATACATATTCGTATACATACATATTCATGAAGCCATATATATTCGTACAGACATAGATACATGTGAGAAGGAAAGACATCTTCGCCTTGAATCCGTGCATGCACTGAACTGCATGCGTCTGTATGGTCGTTTCACATGTGTCCGTCCGATGATGTCTTATGTTTTCTTGTCTTTCGCAGAGTATTGTGTATCAAGTACGGCACGCCCCTCTACTCACGAGGAACTGAAGGAAGCGATCGAAGTTGCAAATGGAAAGAGAAAAGGTAAGATTCTTCCATATCCCCCTTTTGGAAGAACACAGAGAAGTCGGACGAGGAACACAGTGCAGCGAAGAGAGGCCGAAGAGCTATGTAGTCCAACGCCAGGTAGCTCTTCGCCCTCTTTTCTGCAAACTTCAACATATTACATACCCTTATCCTTTATATGGTCATACACAACCCATTGCCTTCGTCACTCTCTCGGTACCTAGGTATATATAGATTACCTATATGTATATGCCACAGACCCATAGATACACGCATGTAACTGATGATTTACGTTTGCCTACATACCCAGATAGACTTAGGCACATACATACGTATGGACTCCCCAAGAATTTATACAGATAAATAGATGAATAGATAACGGAAGGGGTTGTAGGCCATATCTCTTTCTTGTTTCTATCTGCAGAGGAAAACTCCACAAAGCACATTCTAAACCCCCACTAATCCAGCTAAAACTCCCTCTCTTCTGTCTCCGTTCGAATGGGTCGGTGTCCTTTCTTTCTTTCTTTCTTTTCATAAATGTGTGTGCACGCCTTCTTGCTTGTTGTCTTTGGATCCTTAGCTAATGTTCTCTCGAATCTTCTCAAGTACATCCCGTTCTTTCGTAAACCTCAGCCTACGAAAGGCGGTGGAGTCATCGTGAGAAAGAAAAGAATGCTAGGAAGAGGAGAGCTCCGCAGTAGTAGTCGCTTGAGGGACCTCAAGCTCGGAGGAGCAGACAGTAGAGACGGAGGAGGGGCTGGAGAGAAGAAGGGACAACAAGAAGAAGGACAAGGGGGATCAAAAGGAGGTGGCGCTAGACGAGAAGAAGAAGAACACCATCAAGACCATCAAGTTCCATCTTGTTTGCATACACCAGGAAATCCTTCTCCTTACCACCCACAGAAATCTCATTCGTATGATCCTTCGAGAAGTAAGTTGCTCTCTTCTTTTGCTTGCAGCCGCCCTGTCTCTGTGATTCGTTCCGAGAAAGAGAGGGTGTCTTCAAGGCTTCCTTCTTCTTCTTCTTCATTTTGTCTGAGTGTGACGGGTGGTCGTTTTCTTCATCGCTATGCTGTGAGAGAAGAGAAAAAAGAAGAAGTCCTTTAGAACGTGCTAAACAGGAAGGAGGGAGGCGACAAGCGCGTTAGATGACATTCCAGAGGACGACAGATTGAGGGATAAGAGTAGACATCTCTTTATCTCAAAGAAGGCTTTTCTTGGAGGAGAAAAACAGCAAACATCTCTCCTTTCATCCTCCCTCTATTTTCTTATCTGTCGTGCAGGGGGATTCTATCAGATACTCATGTATCTGTCCGTATATCTATCTATCTTTAATC
>NW_027163596.1:0-2030 GCF_002600585.1 Cystoisospora suis
GGGGGGGGGGGAAGAAGAGAAGAGAGAGAAGCCTGCTAATGGGGGGTGTCGTAAAGGGGGTGATACCGAGCTAGCTGACAGTCGACGTTCATTACTCGATGACTATGAGGTTCCTTCATACTTCTCGGAGAAGAGAGATCTCTTCACGACCTTAGGTGACCAGCGACCCAACTTCAGGTAGAGATTTCTATGCCCCTAGACACCTCCATACATCTAGATCTTATCTTCTTTACCTTTTCGAAAGTGCTTGTAAGAAAGAAAGAAGGAAAAGAGATGATGACGACCTTCTTCATACAACGTCAGAATGCAAGAAAGAGGAGGTCCTGTAGGATGAGTCTATCAACCCAACCTTCCCTCGTGTATTGTCTCCTGTTCTTTCAGCCTTGTCCTTTCTCTCTAGCCCTTCACATTTCTCGTCACCCCCCCCTTCAAAAGTATCGTCATACATACAAACTAACTCACACGAGAGAAGGAGAGCTCACATGTACACACGATCTCTCCGCCCCCCATCCATCTCTACTCATTCGTCTACATACATGTACATATTCCTACAGATCTGTATCCTCTCTTTCTCTGACCCTGTCACTCTCCCTCTCTCTCTCTCTCTCGATAGATAGAAAAATGTGCATCTCTATACGCATGTATTTAGAGAGGGTGTCTCTTTCTCTGGATGCTTGTAGATGGCTGTTGATCGGATATAAGAGAAGCGGATCGAAGTGGCACATCGATCCAAATCAGACAAGCGCGTGGAATGCTGTGATTCGAGGGAAGAAGCGATGGATTCTTCTCCCTCCTCATCTCCCTCCTCCAGGCGTCTTCCCTTCAAGAGATGGGAGTGAAGTGACGCAGCCTGTGTCTCTGATTGAATGGTATCTCAACTATTATGACCTTCTACATGAACCAGGCTATCCATACACAGGTAGGGACTATCACGTTGCACCTTCTCTTCTCTGCTGTCTTCTCTCTCCTCGTTCTTCTCTCTTTCTTACTGTGAGAAACAGTGAAGACAGCTGAAAGATCGATCGATAGACAAAGAAAGAAAGAAAGAAGAAAGATGAGAGATGATCCGCGTAAATAGGAAGAAGGTCTTTGATATGCCGCAAGGACAGCAGTATCGTGAGGAAGAGGAGAAGGATGAAAAGAAGAGAGAGAGGCTGAATGAAGAGTTTCTTAGGAAGCTATTGGTTATCGACGTAAGGCTTATAGAAATGAAGAAAGTCTGGAAAGGTAGCTCGCTTCTTGACGAAAGTCTGATTCGTGTGTGGATGGATCATTACAAGAAAGAAGAATGCGCTAGGTTGGAAAGATGAGAAGAAATGATGATCATAGTCATTGAGATATACATCACTTTTTCAGGTGTATATACACCCTGGAACTGTCCTTCATCTCTATTGCCTAGTGTGATGGAAGGTGTCTCGGGGCTGTATCTCCTTCTCCTTCTTCTTTTCTTTCTGTCTTTATTTTGTTTTCTCTCTCAAAATAATAGCCTTTCTTCTCTCACTCTTCTTCTTCGTCCTCTCCTCCTATCAACCCCTCTTTCTTCCTTCTTTCTCTTTTCTTCTTATTCCTGTGCTTCTCCCGCTTCATCTCCCCCCTCAAACCTTGGGAATTCTCTCAACCCTTCTTCCCTCTTTCTTCCTTCTTTCTCTTTTCTTCTCATTTCCTCTCTTATTTTTTCCTCCTTCTGGCCATCGTTCTTCTCTTTCTCTTCTGCCTTTCCTTCCTGTCTCTGCTTGTCGTTTCATCTGAGTGTAGAGGGCGTGGCTCCTTTGGAAGGGACAGTAAGAGAAGGCGAGATAGTTTTCATTCCCCAAGGATGGTGGCACTGCGTGTTGAATGAAGAAGACGATACAATTGCTATCACTCAAAACTATGTCTCAGAGACTAGTCTCCCATCTGTCCGAGCTTTTCTACATTACCAAAGGCAAAACATCTCAGGTAACGATCTCTCTCACTCTTTCTTTCTTTCTCACTCTTTCTTTCTCTCTCACTCTTTCTTTCTCACTCTTTCTTTCTTTCTCACTCTTTCT